>NW_027456713.1:137500-195000 GCF_040206685.1 Ascaphus truei | reverse complement strand
CGGGAGGAGATCAGGGGGAGGAGATCAGGGGAAGGGGCTCTTCCCCGCGGCCCTCTTCCCCACGTTAACCCAATCAGGGAGGGGGATTATTTATTTATTTTTAAAAAAAAGCAGGGGAATTCATAGAGCCCGAGCACGGCTCGCCAGCGGCCTAAATCCACTATCCACGGGCGAGTGGTTATCATTATTTGTCGATCACTGTATATATATATGTATATATATATATATACATGTAGAGGTATCAGTACCGTGTTAGCCGAGCTTCAATAATCAAAAAATAAATAGATGATACCGTTCTGTGGCTAACGAAATGCTTTTATTTGTGCGAGCTTTCGAGATACACTGATCTCTTCTTCCGGCGATGTTACAATGAATGAAGCAAGGATTACTTAAAAACAGTGTCTCTTGGAATGTTATCTGTGCTGGTCCTTCCCCCGATGTGGATGTGTTTTATGGCTAGAGGTTTCAAAGGGTTACTGAAAGCAAGTGAAGAAAGAGTGTGTATGTGTATCAGTGTGAATAAGAATGAATGGAGAGCCCACAGTATAAACAGTGCTCTACACAAGGTGTGTGTGGAGTGAGAGGGGATATAAATGGTGTGGGTGGGTGTGGAAATGTGAGAGTTTGTAGCACAACTAAAAGTGTGTGTGGATACTATGTGGTCCCTATTGGTGTATAGGGATGGAAAAATAAGGGGTATTAGTATGTGTGAGAGACAGCTGTGTGTGCATACATATAGCACAGTATGTACAGACATGGCCTTAAGCGCTCATGGGAAGAGAGTTCGCTAGTGTCAGTAATGACTCATAAAATTTCGATCTCTGTTTAGGCCACTGCTAAGTGTCCCGAACAGTTGCATAAATTTGTATTCATGCAACCGTCTCTCTTTCGGGGTTTTAAGATTACCTTTGAGTATGGCAACCCTCAGATCGTTCATCTTATGGCCAGAGTCAGAGAAATGTTCGCCAACAGGACTGTCTCTTGTTCCGCGTGTGATGCTGTGGCGATGCAGGTTCATTCTCTTGTTTAGCCCCTGTCCTGTCTCACCTATGTAGTAGCAGCCCCCTGGGCATTTCATGCACATGATGAGGTACACGACATTGCTGGAGGAACAGGTGAACCCTCCTCTGATTTTGTATTCCCGATTCTTGTGTGGTATTTGTATTGTGTCCGCTGTGTAAAGCATTGCGCAGGTTTTGCATCTTGGGTCCTGGCATGGTTTTGTCCCGCATTCAGTTGTACTGCTGAATACTTTACTCCTCACCATAATATTCTTGAGATTATGGGGTTGTCTGTATGATAATAAGGGTGCTTCAGAGAAGACCCGTTGCAGTCTTGTATCTTCCTGGAGGATGGGTTGTAGTTTCCTGGCGATCTTGCGTAGGGCTCCTAGGTGTGGGTTATATGTGACCACCAAAGGTACCCTGTCGCTTGTGTCCTTCTGTTTGTATTCAAGGAGATCACTTCTTGGTATTCTGGTGGCTTTGTGAATTTGCTGGTCTACAATTCTGTGGTTATATCCACGGTTTAAACCGTGGATATAACCACAGAATTGTAGACCAGCAAATTCACAAAGCCACCAGAATACCAAGAAGTGATCTCCTTGAATACAAACAGAAGGACACAAGCGACAGGGTACCTTTGGTGGTCACATATAACCCACACCTAGGAGCCCTACGCAAGATCGCCAGGAAACTACAACCCATCCTCCAGGAAGATACAAGACTGCAACGGGTCTTCCCTGAAGCACCCTTATTATCATACAGACAACCCCATAATCTCAAGAATATTATGGTGAGGAGTAAAGTATTCAGCAGTACAACTGAATGCGGGACAAAACCATGCCAGGACCCAAGATGCAAAACCTGCACAATGCTCTACACAGCGGACACAATACAAATACCACACAAGAATCGGGAATACAAAATCAGAGGATGGTTCACCTGTTCCTCCAGCAATGTCGTGTACCTCATCATGTGCATGAAATGCCCAGGGGGCTGCTACTACATAGGTGAGACAGGACAGGGGCTAAACAAGAGAATGAACCTGCATCGCCACAGCATCACACGCGGAACAAGAGACAGTCCTGTTGGCGAACATTTCTCTGACTCTGGCCATAAGATGAACGATCTGAGGGTTGCCATACTCAAAGGTAATCTTAAAACCCCGAAAGAGAGACGGTTGCATGAATACAAATTTATGCAACTGTTCGGGACACTTAGCAGTGGCCTAAACAGAGATCGAAATTTTATGAGTCATTACTGACACTAGCGAACTCTCTTCCCATGAGCGCTTAAGGCCATGTCTGTACATACTGTGCTATATGTATGCACACACAGCTGTCTCTCACACATACTAATACCCCTTATTTTTCAGTCCCTATACACCAATAGGGACCACATAGTATCCACACACACTTTTAGTTGTGCTACAAACTCTCACATTTCCACACCCACCCACGCCATTTATATCCCCTCTCACTCCACACACACCTTGTGTAGAGCACTGTTTATACTGTGGGCTCTCCATTCATTCTTATTCACACTGATACACATACACACTCTTTCTTCACTTGCTTTCAGTAACCCTTTGAAACCTCTAGCCATAAAACACATCCACATCGGGGGAAGGACCAGCACAGATAACATTCCAAGAGACACTGTTTTTAAGTAATCCTTGCTTCATTCATTGTAACATCGCCGGAAGAAGAGATCAGTGTATCTCGAAAGCTCGCACAAATAAAAGCATTTCGTTAGCCACAGAACGGTATCATCTATTTATTTTTTTATTATATATATATATATATATATATATATATATATATATATATATGTATATATATATATATATATCCTTGAGTATATCTGTGTATTGATTAAACTATCACAGCCCTCAGTACAACAACAAGAACAGCAGGGGGAGATACAGGAATATATGGTTTGTGCTGCTGGGAATGGACCAATCGCAGCAGCAGCAGCAGCAACAGATAGGCTGCAACTCCCAGAAGCTGCTGCTGGATAGGATCATGTGACATGGTCAGACCAATGAGAGGGCGTTAGGCAGAATGACAGTTGGCAGTTGGTCTGAGGGGAGCAAAGTGTGAGGAAGTGAATTAAGGGAGAGAGATAAGGCTCATCCCAGATAAGGAAATCTTATCTATATCCCAACTGCAGGCGCAGGGATTTCCCATAAAGACTTTGATACATATCATTTTGCGTGGTACACCTGATAAGGCCGCGCCTATAGTGCCGGCGACACGACAGGTGACGTCACCCGTCGCAAGTTATATTTCGCAGGGCAGCGGTGGCGCGGGTTTCCGGCCATTTGATTGGTTCAAGGGCCGTCACGTGAGGCGACAGCCCTTGAAAAATCTAATTTTGCCGACTACCAGTTTTTGCTCCGTCGCATTGTCGCCGTCGCGCTTACTATAAGCGCACGCGGGGCGGCAATGCATTTGTTTTCGGGCGACGTCGCCGGCACTATAAGCGCGGCCTAAGGCTTTGGTCCCGCTGCGTTCCTCACCAGCAGGGGTATCCTTTCCTAGCCGGTCCCAGTCCCCCCTCGCTGCACGGCTCACAACGTGCTGTGACACGTCAGCCGCCAGGGGATGCAAGAAAATTGTGATCCCGAGCGTTGACGCGTCACGTGGTGCGCTGATGAGCCTATCAGCGGCGGGAGCGGGAGCTGTCAGACAGCTTCCTCCACAAGATAGGGGGTGGTGTGTTTGTGTGTGTGTGTATCAGCGTGTGTGAGGAGGGCATTTGTGGGGGAAGGGGGAGGGAGCGGGAGCTGCTTACCTTCCAGCTGCCCGCAGCAGCTCCCTCCTGCAGCCTTGGAGACCGAGCCCGTGGAGGGAGGGGGGGGGGGAGTAGCGGGTCCCTCTGCTCAAACCACGTCCCTCCGCTCAAACCACGCCCCCTCCCACTCTGACTGAGGGAGCGGGGCCTTAGCCTAAGGCCTCGGACACGCTTACCGCTGGCGTGCTGAGGAACCGCTCACGTGACCGGCCTATCGCGCCGGCAAGCGGGAGAATTTTAAAATTCCCTAAGATCTACGCTTCCGCTCGCTTGCCGAAGCGTAGGCGAGCCCCTACTAAAACCGCTCTAATTGCGACTGTAGGGGCTCAGTGCTGAGCGGGAGAACGCCTCACCGCGCTTCCGCCAACAAGCAAGTAACATGGCCGAGGCCTTAGAAGCACAGATTCACCAACTATATAAAATTGCAGATTGGCAGCTTCCGGTGCCCACAAAGGACAAGCAGAAGCGCGAGTAATCTAAGGGCTCGCTCAGACAGGCTGCTTCGGGAGCTTGCTAGCGTTCGCCCCCCGCCCCCCCGCCACTCGCTCCTGCAGCACAGTGATCTGTGCTCAAACTGCAGGAGGTAGATTGCGGCGTTTGGGAGTGTGGCAGGGGCGTGTAACAAACGCGTCACGGAGCTGTTTCGCTTTTATAGGATGAACCAGCTCGCGTCACACGACTGTAGCCCCAAATTTCAATTTGGGTTGTGGCAGCAAAATGTCGCAGCGTCAACGCTGCACTTTGCCGCCGGTGGAATTTTCAGTTTGAAAACTCCCACCACACAACCCAAATTTGCGACGGACGCACGCACGTCGCATCGCCCTCTGTCTGAACCCTCTGTCATTACTATAGAGAGTGTGAACAGAAAAGGGACAGGATATTTCCTGAGGAAGTTCTCACAGAACAAAACGCATAGGGCAGTGGAGCAGGACCAGACTACCAAGCAAAGCACGAGCTGCAGGACTCCCACCCTATTCCTCCGTTTACAAGGTATATAGAACAAAGTTCTGATAAATAGTGCTCTAATGACTGCGGTAACCAGTCTAAATAAGACCAAATAATCTTGATTGAAGAACTGTCACGCTTGTGCTCTCCTCACAAGCGCAGGGAAGAAAGGGAAGGACCGTAAGCGAGGTGGGGAGGCCGCAGGGGATACGAAGGGAGTAAATTGCCGCGCAGCTGGGGATCGGCGCACGTAGTCACGTGACCGCGCCGCGCGCATGAGAATGCGCAACGCGTCCGGAGGTGCGGTGCCTATTCAGAGACACAAGTGATCCAGCTGCACGCGCGCGCATGCTCTGACAGCAGAGCGGGAGTGCGCGCGTTCTCAGGCACCAACGCGGGGTTGTGGGAAGCCAACGCTTCAGCACGGGAGTCTGGAAACGGAAACCAGGAACATGGAAGATGGGCATGGAGTCCAGAGCACAAGGTAAAATCCAGAGAAGGACTGCTTCTTGGAGAACGTCCAGACTTCTTAAAGGCATAGTAACAAAAACAGCAAGGTGCAGCGAAACCAAACATAACATAAGAGTTCTTAGTCTAATCCATTGGCCAAGGAATTATAAGCCTGCTACCACGTCAAGGTGAACCCTACTAAGCAGGTGTAGCCCTTCTTCTGACGCCTTTCCAAAGGGACTACTAGTGCTGTTCGCAACCTGCGGCTCCAGGAGATTTGAGCCTCCGCTAGCTGGGAGCCTGGGGTAATACTCACACATTTACACAGCGCAGCGCCTCCACTTACCCAGGATCCCCATGACGTAAGATTCCCCTGGGCAAGAAACACAACAACACACATACACCATATAGATAATAACTAATACTTTACTAACATACATAGAAACATAACACAACATAATAACCTGTGTCCCTCTCACGAGGAGACACCAACCGTGACGTCCCGCCGGACGCTTTCCCAACACCCTGTGAATCCCACCCAGTGTCCAAAGAACCCCTTAGAATGTCCCGTACTCCTACAGAGAGTCAAAGGGTGACTGCGCAGTCACTAATTACGCTAAGGGCCCGGTGGTGCACTTATATATTTGATACCTGCCTAGCACTCCGATGCTCGGGTCAGCAGTCTTCGCAAAGGCTCAGTCGGCGATGACTCCTTCAACCGAACTCCTGCACGTGCGGACAGCTAGGGCGGTCCCACTCTGGAACACAGTTTCTGTGGACCCCAACGTGGGTCCAACCGCTTCACGGGAACAGCAACCGCCTCACGGAAACAGCAACCGCCTCTGTGTCCCTATCTATCTAAGGGGCACTAACGTGACAGGAACCCTAACCTAGGGCCTGTCCCTGTAGTACCGCAACCTGTGTGGCTTGGGTAACTCCTATGGGCCTGCCGGGGTAATGACCTGTCCCACTCCCCTACTACCCAAGTCCCTAACTGTAACCTACTAACAGCACCTGCCGCAGCAGCACACTACACATGGAACCCGCAACAATAACACGCTGCACACACTCAGTCAGCCGGCAGCAACCCACGGCACACGCTACCTACACTGTCTCTGCAATCTCCCGGCACATGCAGCAACAACATGCAGCCACAACATTCAGCAACCGCTGCACACACTGTGCCTACTTGTCAGTGCTCACAGCACTACCCGCTGTGGCACTGCCAAACCTGCACTCTCACACACCTAAGGGCAGAGTCCCTAACCTATGGGCTCCCCCTCAGAACCTACCCTCTACCCTGGTGGGGATTGGGGCCTGCCTGGGACTTGGGGATCCTTACCTGGTGCAGGAGCCACTTGCTCCCTGCACTCTTCCTTCCCCTTCCTACTCTCAGCTCCAACTGACTTAACACTAAGCCCGCGAAATGTATCTATATTCTCCTGGGCTGAGAATCCGTCAGCCCTATTGGCTCCTATCAGGCACCTGGTGCCTGTCTCCCTATGCCTCCTGGGAGTTGTAGTTCCCAGGAGGCTGCTACAGCATTGGGGCCGCGTGCGCGCTTCTGCCGCGCATGCGCGAACGCCTAATGGCCGCCGCAACCTCTCTCTCTACTTTCCTGCCCTCGCGCGACTTCCTAAGGGCTGCCTTAACTCCCGGCTCCTATCTGCGCATGCGCGATCTATCTGGGGCCTTCCCTGCACCTGCCTGTCACTGCGCATGCGCGAACTAACGCGCAATGGCGGCGCCCTGTTCTCTGAGCCGGCCGGACCTCGGCAATGCGATCGCGGCCCTAACAACGGGCCGCTCGTGTCCCCGGCAACCGGCCGCATCAGGGAACAGCGCACGGCTCCCTGCACCAGCCCCCACCCTCGCGTTGAGCCAGCGGGTCCGTCAGAGGCGTCGGTGGCTCCCGCGATCACTCGGCACGCTACAGAGGGGGTCTCTGGAGCAGATTTAAGACTGGGGCTACACAGGTACCTACACTACCCGACAGTAAACTAACCTCAGTAGTATAAGAGTGACTGTCCCAGTCTTCCGGAATCCACAGGAGATAAGTAAAGGTCCCAAGGAGGTTCAGACAGGAACAGTATGCGATGAGTACCAGC
Source organism: Ascaphus truei (assembly GCF_040206685.1). Taxonomy (NCBI): domain Eukaryota; kingdom Metazoa; phylum Chordata; class Amphibia; order Anura; family Ascaphidae; genus Ascaphus; species Ascaphus truei. The sequence continues at coordinate 187,700 of NW_027456713.1, read as the reverse complement.
AGGCACCAGGGCAGGCAGCAAAAGACTAATAGCAGAGAGAAAGTCAAAGAGAGGCTTACTTCCTGTCAGGAGGAAGAGGGCAGGGTTTGCCAGAAAGCAAGATGGCGTTGCTTGCTTCAGAATCCTTAAAGACACAGGATCTTGACTTGCAGCTAGAGGGCGGCGATCAGAAGTAAACAGGTAAGGAAGGGACATGCCGCAGGGGGCGTGTTCCGCGCATCGTTACAAGAACTTCCTCAAACAGTGATCTGCAGGTGTAGTGAGTGCTTGGGTACACAGGTAAGCGCTAAGCAATAAGACACATATATAAAGTCCTGGTAGGTGCTGTAGATGAAGGATAAAGCAAATCCACTAAATCACTTCCAAGTAGGACTGTATCTCAAGCGCTAATATCCACCATGTGTATACATCCCAGTAACCAATTGAAAGGTAACTCACATGCGTGACATGGTGTTCCTCTGTGAGCGTGCATCCCCTGGAATCTGTAGAATGGTGATCCACGATTGGCGCCAATCGTGGCGTGAACGCGTAAGAGTTACGCTGTCTACACCATGTTGTCGTTTGCTTAATAAATAAGTTTTTACCTGACCAGCTGTTATCCTGAATTATCCCACATTGGCACGGCTGTGCTCCGCTTCACCTTCCCGTCTCGGGGATCACTTTTCCTCCGTTTCCCTGTGGCAGTGATACTTCCGGAAGAGATGTCATCCCACGGATTGGAGAGAGAGGGGCGTTACAGTTAGTACATCCTTTTTGGCTCCTTATCTGGATGCATATCCCTGTGTGAGCCATTGGGGAGGTGTGCTGTCTCGGGAGACCATTATTACAGGAGGATCTCATTGGAGTAATATGTTTGGCAGATGAGCCCAACTGATACCTGAAGGAGGGGTTCTCGGGCAAGTTCATCCGAGTTTATGATCACTGCCCATATTGATCTTTTATTCTGTAAGTGTAGACCTTTATATAGCAGGGTTTTCTATACCAAAACAGATTACACTAGGTTTTGTTTTTTGTCTTTTCTCTCCTGTGCGCTTTAGGTCCTTTTCTGGCGTGTGTGACTTTTTTCTCTCTGGGCGAGAGATTTGGGCCTGCTGCAGGGAGAGTTTAGTCATTACTATTGATACGGTAACCTGTTTTTGAAGTGAAACTTCTTTAGTGGCACCTATTCTGATGGAGTAAAACGGGAGAGTTGGGGGCGAAATGTGAAACGGAAGTGACGTTACGGCTCCCCCCTCTCCCCGCGTCTACTGTGACATGCGGCGGTGGCGGCGATAGCCGCCGGCGCCGCTCCTAACAGCCGCCGCTCCCCCCCACACACCCGCTGTGACATGCTGCCCACACACCCGCTGTGACATGCAGCGGCGGCGGCGGCGGCGATAGCCGCGGCGCCGCTCCTAACGGCCGCCGTTACCCCCACACGTCAGCTGCCATGGGTATAGCAAGATGGCTGCTGCAGAGCTTCCGGTGCTAGAGTGAAAGGAGTAAAATCAGACTCAGTGAGCATCTGCTCAGCCTCTCTCCTCTCTCCGCTTCTCTGTGTCCCGCTGACTGAGCGCCGCCGGGGCCGGAGGAGGAGGAGCCCAGGGATCATGGAGGGTAACTGGGAGGAAGCAGAGCGGTGTGTCGCTGACATGCCGAATTGCCGATGGGGAGGGAGGGAGGAGGGAGGGGGAAGGAGGGAGGGAGTGATGAGATCGGACCTGGCAACGATGTCCACATTAAAGGATATCAAAGGAAGAATACTGTAGGCTGGGGAGAGGGACATCACATTGAAAACATAACAGTCCTAGTGATTCTGTGTGTGTGCAGCGAGTAGCAGGACAGGGCAGAAGTGGATGTGCATTCCCTGCCCTTGCAGCCAGCCGTTCTGTGCCTGTGTGTGTATGAATAAGGTAGTCAGTGTCAAATGCTGCTTCTGATGGTGAGATATACTGTAGCTGCATGCAGCTCCTGGTGTCCTGTGCTCTCTGCTAATATCCACTGAAGGAACCATCCAGACTGGCGTGATCCTTCAGCAGAACAATTAAAGACTGTCAAAACAGGACACACTAAACACTGGGAATCTCAGTGCTATTAAATACTCAGGGTTAAGGAAATAGCAAGGTATCTGTATGACAAATCTCAACTGTCAACCCAAATGAAATATAACATTCTTCTGTGTACTGGAAATATCTGATCTATACAAAGTCAGCAATATATCAGATTGTAAAATGCAGTGATCACAGTACTAATACAACCTCAGTGGTGCTGTGCTTGACGCAGGAGAGAGCACAGTTATTTGAGCAAAGGACACTATAATAATGGTACTAATTTTACAAACATGGTGTATTCATGCAGAATATAAAGGGTGAGACTAAAAACACATCTCAGTCACACGCACACTCACAGTCACCTGCACACTCACAGTCACCTGCATACTCACAGTCACCCGCACACTCACAGTCACACGCACAGTCACATGCACACTCAGTCACACGCACAGTCACAGTCACACTCAGTCACACTCAGTCACAGTCACACTCAGTCACAGTCACACTCGGTCAACCGCACACTCAGTCAACCGCACACTCAGTCACCCGCACACTCAGTCATCCGCACACTCAGTCACCCTCACACACGAGGAATTCACACTTAGTGCAAATAGCTAATACAGGGGATGTGTGCCGAGCACGCGCATTCTAAGTCAAATTTATTTGCGTTTTGTCAATGAAATTGTATTTTGATTTTTAATTAAAACATCACCAACACAAATACAATTTCTGTGACAAAAGTCAAAGAAGTTTCACTTACTTTGCGCGTGCACAGCACACACAGTTTTTTTTTGCTACTGTTTTGTTATTAGTTTTGTGCATCCCTGTTTTTCTTGAGCTCAGCCTAAGGCTGTGACATAGAAGGGCAGACCGTGCTGATGCATCCGCACGCTGCGCGATCAGACTGCCTAAAGGCAGTGATCATGTCTACAGCGTGACCTCACTGGTCCGCCCATAGACACGCCCCTGGACGGCGCGCGAATGAAGGCCAGGAAAAGCACCCGCTTTCCCTCAGCCTCCACACGCCTGCTGTGTCTATGGACGCAGCTTAAGGCTGAGTTTATAGTGGCGTAGTACTTGCTGATGCGCGCTGAGAATATATTCAGAGACCCATTATATGTTATGGTGCCATTCTGAGTGAAAGCTTACGCTTGCTTGCTCACGCTTGCTGAACCTCGCTCAGCTTCCAGCTACAGGCAAATCTGTGTTTCTGTGCTTGCTGGAGACGAGATGTGGTCACGTGACCGCACAGCCTCCAATCAGAGCGCAGCATAGAAATTATCTTACACCCGAGAGCGGCCATTGTTCCCTGTGTGCTGTGGTGTGGTGTGTTGTGTGTGTGCAGTGTATGCAGTGAGTGTGTGCAGTGTGCTGTGTGTGTGTAGTGTATGCACTGAGTGTGTGCTGGTGCTGTGTGTGCTGGGAGTGTGTGCAGTGTGTGCAGTGAGTGTGTGCTGTGATAGTACTGTGTGCTGGTGCTGTGAGTGTGTGTAGTGAGTGTGTGCTGTGAGAGTGCTGTGTGCTAGGTGTGCGTGCTGTGAGTGTGTGCAGTGTGCTGTGTGTATGCAGTGTATGCAGTGAGTGTGTGCTGTGTGCTGGTGCTGTGTGTGCTGTGAGTGTGTGTAGTGAGTGTGTGCTGTGTGTGTGCAGTCAGTGTGTGCAGTGTATGCAGTGAGTCTGTGCTGTGAGAGTGTGTTGTGAGTGTGTGTAGTGTACAATTTTATTTTTGACGTTATGTTTTTTTAATTCGGGGTCTGAAGGAAAACCATTATTCCTCGCCTGGGCTTCAGAACTGAGAGGAACCTTTCCTCTGCCAAGAAAGCTGAAGGCCTTGTGACTGGATACACAATCTGCACCGTTTGCAGCAGACTTCCCCGGAGAAGCTTTCACACCCTGCCACTGTTATCTTTGATCTTTGTTTGAACTTACAGGCCCGGGAATACGAAATAAATGAAACGTAACGCAAGCCAGGTTTCAAATCCTTTGTTTGTCTCCATTTATTACTCATAGGGTAATGACTTTTATACAGGAAAAAGAAGATATTGGTTAGAGGCGTAACATAGGCGTAACATAGGCGTATCCTGGGTGTGTCTTGGCGTAGCTTTGATTAGAGGCGTGATTTAGGGGCAGGACATATTAGTGGCATGATTTTGGGACGTGTTTCTCCCAATACAAGCAATGTCTGAATACATAGCTTATTCATTGTCTGTTATCAAAAGAGACCTTGAATCTTTAGCAACTAAGTTTTACTATTTTCCCTCTTTCATAGAATCAGTCTATTATATTCTAACTAAAACGGCAGGAGACTAACAATACAAAAAGTATCTTAGCAATATCCTGAGCAGGAAGAAAGGAAATGTAATTTGGCAGAAACTGAGTGCATTTAGGAATTATATTTCAGCAAAAGGCTGACTACAGAATCTTAACTAGTTATGATCAGACAAAATGGAAGCTTAACACAAGTGTAGATTCTGGCCTGACCTACTGGTCCTAACAATTCCCTCCTTTTTGTTCTCTAAAAGAACAAATACCCTTACTTGGTACTCTTCTCTATAACTATGGCCTTGTAGTGACCAATAGAGACATATATATATATATATAACATTAAATATTTCTATAGATTAGAAAATGGCTTACATCTCAATATGTCACATAATTTAAGGGTCAGCTATTTGTGAGAATTGGTGGGGGCTAATTTCTGCTAAGAGCGACTGCACAAACATTCTTCTTGCACGCATCTATCATACTGCATTTACTCAGAATGGCAAAACAGACCAAGATGGCTGCTATGGTCAAAATGGATGACTTGTGATCCTTTCCTTGTGGTTGACTCACGGCCCTTGGTGACCTCCCACCTTCCTCATTTCCAGTCTTCTCAGTCCCCCCATATCCTTAAGAGACAGTCTATTTAAAGAACAGTTAACCATTTCATAGTCCTGATGGACCAAGATGTCCAAGTGGTGCATAACTTCATTCCTTTCTTTTCCGGCCATTATATCAGCCCAGTTGATTTCTTCTTCGGTCTCTTCTTCTGGGGGACTGGCGACATCATCACCGCAGAGAGGCATAGCGTCGGTGGGGGTTGCAACGCACTTCTGGATCAGAGTTTTGCTGTACTTAACACATAGAGAGCAATGAGTAGGACAAACACACACATACAAAAACATTCGCTAGCTTCGCTCAAAGCAAATCAATCCAACCACCAAGTCCCTATGGTCCCTGAATCCTGGATAAATACACAACATTGCGCTTTAACTAGGGCGCATACATGCCCCTCCCTTTGAGGCTAAAATATAATCTAGAGCTATTTTATTCTGCAGAGCCATTAATTTAAACTAAACCTATTCTTGGTTAAGTGAGTAAATGTCTGTGGTTGTATGATTGAGGATATCCCTGTAATCCTGTCATACAGTAACCCAACTCCTACATTTGGGAATAAATTCCCCGAAACGTATTCTTCCCATAGACTACTTTTTAGCACTTGTGTATTGGGTGTCTCTCTTCTGTTTCTAACTCTACCTGTGAGCAATTAACATAACCGTGTGTTTGACTGATAAAGCATTCTCCCACCGGGATATCATTCTGCAGGGAGATTCTATTAACCTATAAATCCAAACAAATTAAACAAATAATACCTTATACTATTTTTTCATCCTTATGGGACGCAACTTACACAAACATAATGGAGCATACATTGTACCTGAAAAATAATAAAAACCTGTAAAAATAAAAAGTTTGTGTGTTGAGGCCTGGACTTTTTTGCCTATGACCTTTCTCCCTTGATGATTAGTGGTCAGAGAGTATTGTGTCCATCAAAACACTTATTTGCAGGCGCTATGTCTTTATTAGCTGTTTGTGCCTAGGCTGGCACTATTTTGACGTGCGTGATGTGTATCCATAATGATAAGCAAACTTTTTACTCCAATGCTGGTGATGAGTAGTATTTAAATGGCCTTTTCATCTGGGATGAAGAGCGTGCTTGCGTAGAAAATGCTTGACCATTAACCCGTCTCGCGTAGGTGCACTTTCAGCTTTAACCTGTGCCTAGAGAGACTCAAAAATATATATTAGTTGCATGCAATATTTATTAATTGTTTTATGACCAATAACATGGTCCTTAATTCATTACTTTGAACTACTGATGGTCATAACTCATCCCATAAGTGTCTCATAGGGAGAGAATTTATACCTAGAAATAAATTCTTGTATTAATATGCTTACTACTATAATTAGCATCCGCATATAAACAGAGATATCCCCTATTAACGCTCCTCAAATTTTAAACTAAGCAACTAATGTGGACTTCACTTTGCTACAATCCACGTTCCTAAAACTTGGTACCTCAGCCTGTGCCAAACCAATTGCTTCCATAATCAATTCTATCCTGTCTGAAGGCCATATCCCTGAGACCTGGAAAACTACCAGAGTTGTTTCCCATCTTCAAAAATGGGGACAAAAACACTGTCTCAAACTACAAATCAATCTCTCTTCTCCCAATACACACTTACTCTCATTCATACCTTACTGCCATCTGCCATTTTCTCTGATGCAAATGGTGTCAACCTTTTAGTCATTTAATACTAAATAACCTTAAAACTCGCCCCACAAATCAAGCATCCCAACAGCCTGCACTCATGGCTATTCTCCCACACCCACAGTCACTCCTGGCTTTCACCTCAAACACTCCACTGTAACTATTCTGCTAAAAATGTGAAATGCCTTGTATATAATGTATAACCTGCTCACTTATGCAACTGCACTTGCAATTATATATCCCCTGTCCTTTAACTCTATGTCCAGGACATACCCAAAAACGAATAAATGGTTACAAAATTATAAATTTGGCAGATATGATATATCCCTCAACATAGGGACGGCTTGCTACCTGCTTTGCTGTGACATCTGCAAAGGTATTATTATTATTTATTTATTTTTACCAGGGGCCTGTCAGCCCTTTCAGTATGGCAGCAACCTTTATTACTGCAAAAGCCCTTGGAGTTAACATTGCTTCAAATAAATTCTGAACCTGCTGTGCATTGTGTATTATTTACAACATATCAAGTTCTGGATCCTCTATAGGGATCTCAGAGAGTCCTTCAATAACCTATGTATCTCCCCTCTTTGTTCATATATTATCTTATATAATTATGTGAACAAAAATACAAAAATAGTTGTGAAAACAGGTTGCTTGATATATAGCAAAATTAAACTGGTAAATAGATTTGTATGTGTAGCGACTATAAAATATTTACTGCTTGTGTTAAAAGAAAAAGAGCCTGCAGTTGGTCTTTTAACAACTGTGGCATTAACAATAGGGAACCTGTAAATATAATAAAAATCCTTAACAAGAGATTTCCTTTTAAAATAGACAAATAATTTTGAACTCTTTGCAAAGTGCTGAGCACACGGCCAGCATTAACTTTTAAAGACACTCTGAATAATAAAAAAAATAAAAAAATTTCAAAGCGCTTTTTTTTTCTTTCTGGGCAAAAAGCCAGTTGTTCCAGGCTTTTCGCCAGAAACCTCAAAGTACGTATAGCAGATAACGGGTTTCGCTGTCTTAAAACTGCATTTTGTATGGCCCTTCAAAAATTAAATAACGGGAATATTTCAAATTACTTATAAACACCAAATCTTCTTCCACTCATTCCCCTGAATGCCTTCTGAAAGAAATCTCATATTCCTGCAAACTTCCATCAATACAATTTATGCTATCCAGTTTCAACTCTGCCCTCTCTTAAACTAAACAAAATATCTTCAAACATGCAACAGTTATACCATGACTAAAAAAAACAGCAAGCTTGACCCTACCTGTCTTGTATGGCTTCTACACTGCTTATTTAACAGAGACAATTCTTACTAAAATAACTGATGACCTCCATGCTGCTAACGACAGATATCATTATACTCTGCTCATATTATTCAACCTCTCTGTAGGATTTGCCACCACAGACACCCTCCTTTTGAAGCGCTAAGCACATTAATGGCATTATATACATGTAACCCCCAAGGTCTTTTCTGACTCACTGACCCCCCTCCGCGAGTGCCGAGTGGTCGCGGGTGCCGCCAGAGGCAGCGACGGACCCGCCGGCACTTCGCGAGGGTGGGGGCCAGTGCAGGGAGCGCTCGGCATCCCTGGAGCTCCGGCGGCGCACCCGGCTAGCGGGGGCCGCCATGACATGTTGCGCGAGCATGCGGGGGGTCGCGCATGCGCAGATAGGGGTAGGAAGCTAAGGCAGCTCTTAGGAGGTCGCGCGAGGGTAGGGAAGTAGGCAAAAAGGTTGCGGCGGCCATTAGTAGTTCACGCATGCGCAGGGCAAGTGCGCACGCGGCCCCAATGCACAGACAGCCCCCTGGGAACTACAACTCCCAGGAGGCATAGGGAGACAGGCATCAGGTGCCTGATAAGAGCCAATAGGGCTGGAGGATTCCCACCCAGGAGAAAGGATACATTTCGCGGGCTTAGTGTCACGTCAGTCAGGCTGAGGAGGAGGAAGGGGAAGGAAGGGTGCAGGGAGCGAGTGGCTCCTGCACCAGGTAAGGTTTCCCCAAGTCCCAGGCAGGCCCCAAATCCCTGTTAGGGCAGGGGGTAACTGAGAAGGGACGGCCCTAGATAGGGAGATCACCCTTAGGAGTGTGAGAGTGCAGGTTTGGCAGTGCCACAGCGGGTAGTGCTTTGAGCACTGACAAATAGGCACAGGGTGTGCAGCGGATGCTGAATGTTGTGGTTGCATGTTGTTGCTGCATGTGCCGGGAGATTGCAGAGACAGTGTATGTAGCGTGTTATTGCTGCGGGTTCCAGGTGTTGTGTATTGTTGTTGTATGTTGTCGCTGCATGTACTGAGTGCAGTGTGTGCAGCGTGTGTTGATGTCTGCAGGCTGACTGTGTGAGCAGTGTGTCTGCTGCAGGCGCTGTTAGTACTAGCGAGTTGTTAGCTAGAGGTAGGACTGGGACCAGCGAGGGGAGTGGGGCAGGTTATTAACCCCGCAGGCCCTAGGAGCTTCCCCAAAGCCCCACAGGTTGCTGTACTACAGGGACAGGCCCTAGGTTAGGGTTCCTGTCACGATAGTACGTCGCTTAGATAGTTAGGGAATCAGCGGCTGCTGCAGTTCCGTGACGGAGTTCGGACCCACGTTGGGGTCCACAGAGACTGTGTTCCAGAGTGGGACCGCCCTAGCAGTCCACAAGTGCAGGAGTTCGGTTGGAGGAGTCATCGCCGACTGAGCCTTTGCGAAGACTGCTGACCCGAGCATCGGAGTGCTCGGCAGGTATCCAATATATAAGTACACCACCGGGCCCTTAGCGTAATTAGTGACTGCGCAGTCACCCATTGACTCTCTGTAGGATTACGGGACATTCTAAGGGGTTCGTTGGACACTGGGTGGGGATTCACCGGGTGTTGGGAAAGCGTCCGGCGGGACGTCACGGTTGGTGTCTCCTCGTGCGAGGGACACAGGTTATAATGTTGTGTTATGTTATATATGTGTGTTAGTAAAGTGTTAGTTATTATCCCTACTGTGTATGTGTTTATTAAGTGTCCTGCGAGGAACCACTCCCCCTTCGGTGGGAGCCATTGCAGGTGGAGGCGCTGCGCTGTGTAAGTATGTAAGTGTTACCCCAGGCTCCCAGCTAGCGGAGGCTCAGATCTCCTGGAGCCACATGTGTTAGACAGTGACCAGTAGTCCCTTAGGTAGGTGTTCAGAAAAAGGGCTACATTTGGAGGCGCTGCTGAGATATCAGACCTGGGGTGCCTGTAATTTTTTTTTCTTCTCTAAATTGTGTCCTATTTTTGTTTCACCATGTGGGTGCTCTCAAAGCAGGAGGTCCTCGCATGGTCCTTGAAGGTTAACGTGGCTCCTAACCGCGTGGTTGCCGTGGGGGCAGTCCCGGCTGGCGTGTCCTTGTTAGATGTCCAGGCGCAGGTTCGGAAGCTCCCTGGGCTAGCTGGTACGTGGGTCAGAGGGCGAAGGTATGATACCACATTGCAATGGAGTGCTGTACTGATATATGTAGGCCAGGCCATAAGCTAAGAAGATGGCCCCCAATTCTTAAATCTGCCCGGGGGTCCGACCGATGGGTGCCCCTTTATTTACCCCGACTTGGAAGTTCCTGCCTGCACCGAGAGCCCTATTGACACTAACAGTGAGTCCCACCTAAAATGGCGGCTCCCGCCAAATCAAAATGGCCCATGTGCGGCTGATTGCCAGAATGTTGCAAGCCTCTGCCCAGGACTGGCGGGAAAACCAGAGCCCCGCCCCCACACTGTGAGTGACTCAGTGCAGAGCTCGCAACACTCCTTGAAAGACTGTGCTGCCCCTCCTCTAGAGTCTACCAGGGGGAGGGAGTGCCTGGAGCAGCAATCAGAAATTTCTGTTCCCCCTAAGGAAAGCAAGGGATGCCGAGAAAAACACCCTTGGCTGTATAGAATCATACGGGTCGCACCTTTAGGCTCGCCAATGGTAGTATGCCCATGTGTGTGTGAAGAATACAATGTGACTGGTGGCTGGACGGACGGGTCACCTATGTTACCCATGGCACTCATGACGACAGTGGTAGATGGGGAAGAATGCCTGCATGGCCGCCTGAGCGAATGTGATTGTCCCGTTGGTGAATTGACCCGAGGGCCTAAGTGCCCTGACTGTGAGGCGCAGTTCCTGAGACCCAGACTGTCGCAACCCACAGAACCGTCAGAGGAAGAGGAGAATACCGTTGCAGAAACTGATGATTTTTCCTCCAAGAATGAGAGAGACTGTCAGGTGTTACACCCTGATGTGTATGTGCCCTGGCAATTGCCAGGAATAGATGTCACTGTGCTAATGTGCCCCTACCTGAGTGAAGCCTATAAAAAGGGAGTCAAACTGTCCCAGTTACCGATATGCTTCAGGTCAACCGAGGTGGACGGAGAAACGTTTACCCAGTGTTTTAGCACCACCTGTGACTGCCGTAGAGGTGCACTGGCATGGGAGCCCCAATGTAACTGCTGCGGTGCCTGGTTCTTAAAGTCTATCATACCCCTGCTTCCAGAGACCTCCGGGGACCCGTGTGTCCAGACCCCTGTTGCCGACACGGTTCCAGACCCTCTCAAAGGGGACATTCAAGTGGTAGAGCAGGAACCGCTGGTGGCGGAACCTGCGGAGAAAGACACGTCTGATGGTTCTACCGAGGCGGGTGAAGCCGCTACTAATTCTTCCACTTCAGCGATGGAGGTGGTGGAGGGGCCGTGTGCCCAAATGGACTTTCCAAACACTGAGCGGGTGCCGCCGACGGCAGAGATACAGATGTCGGTTCCAGACCCGGTTCCCGAGCAGGAACTACAGAGACCAGAACCGCTGATTCCGGAATCCCAGGGTAATGTGTTATTACCCCCATCCTTGTGTGGTGATTCCAGCGACCAACCGCTCGTGGTGATGCGCCTGCCGGCGGACCACTCTAGTGAGATCACCGAGCCAACCACCTCAGCTGATGCAGACCATGATATGGACCCATGTGCCCTGCAACGGCCAGTCCGGCCTACCACCGAGGTACCAGCGGTCCCAGGCTTGGGATCAGTACCTGCCCACGACGACGGGGGCAAGTTGACTGCCCCAGGGGTGTCGGGTGTGAGCTCCCCGGTGATCGTGGAGCCTGGTGACTCCAAAGGTAGGGTCACCCGGGCGATGGGCTCACCCCGTCATCGCGTCCTGGTGGAGGTATCTCCCCCAGAAGATCTCTGCAGACCGGAGAGCGGATTAGACCTCATCAAGGTATCCGGTACAACGGACCGGAGCGACACTTACTCCTGCACGAGGAATCTCCAAGCTTGGCCTTCTCAAGACACGTGCCTGCACGAAGAGGTTGTGCTGTCCACAGAAGATGTCACCATTAAAGGGATTGCTGGAGCGGATTAAGACTGTGCTGAGACCGCTCTGGTAGTTGTGGCCTCTCCCATGCGCCCGATGGAGCGTTTTGTTCGCCATGTAGTGGACCGAGGCAAGAGACTGAACCTCCCTGTCTCCCGTGAGACGAAACCGGAGGATCCGGCAAGGGTCAATACCCAGGACCCCTTACTATTTTTTCTGCGAGGGGGAGGCAGTGGTTTGACGGTAAAGACTGATATCGAGTTCCAAAAGACTCACAGGAGTCCCGGTGGGATAGCCTCGACCAATCATTTAGGGGCACTCCACTCCGAGACTCAGCTGGCCTCGGGTATCCATGGGATGATGTTGGGTACCGGTGAACAAATGCATATTGTATGTGATGTACCGTTTGCCCTGCATTTTTCATTGTGTAACACTCTGTATGGTTGCTACCCAAGCGAGGTCGTTGGGATTCTGCGAGGGGGAGAATGTAACCCGAGGTCTTTTCTGACTCACTGACTCCCCTCCGCGAGTGTCGAGTGGTCGCGGGTGCCGCCGGAGGCAGCGACGGACCCGCCGGCACTTCGCGAGGGTGGGGGCTAGTGCAGTGAGCGCTCGGCATCCCTGGAGCTCTGGCGGCGCACCCGGCTAGCGGGGGCCGCCATGACATGTTGCGCGAGCATGCGCGGGGTCGCGCATGCGCAGATAGGGGTAGGAAGCTAAGGCAGCTCTTAGGAGGTCGCGCGAGGGTAGGGAAGCAGGGAAAAAGGTTGCGGCGGCCATTAGTAGTTCGCGCATGCGCATGGCAAGTGCGCACGCGGCCCCAATGCACAGACTGCCCCCTGAGAACTACAACTCCCAGGAGGCATAGGGAGACAGGCACCAGGTGCCTGATAAGAGCCAATAGGGCTGGAGGATTCCCACCCAGGAGAAAGGATACATTTCGCGGGCTTAGTGTCACGTCAGTCAGGCTGAGGAGGAGGAAGGGGAAGGAAGGGTGCAGGGAGCGAGTGGCTCCTGCACCAGGTAAGGTTTCCCCAAGTCCCAGGCAGGCCCCAAATCCCTGTTAGGGCAGGGGGTAACTGAGAAGGGACGGCCCTAGATAGGGAGATCACCCTTAGGAGTGTGAGAGTGCAGGTTTGGCAGTGCCACAGCGGGTAGTGCTGTGAGCACTGACAAATAGGCACAGGGTGTGCAGCGGATGCTGAATGTTGTGGTTGCATGTTGTTGCTGCATGTGCCGGGAGATTGCAGAGACAGTGTATGTAGCGTATTATTGCTGCGGGTTCCAGGTGTTGTGTATTGTTGTTGTATGTTGTCGCTGCATGTACTGAGTGCAGTGTGTGCAGCGTGTGTTGATGTCTGCAGGCTGACTGTGTGAGCAGTGTGTCTGCTGCAGGCGCTGTTAATACTAGCGAGTTGTTAGCTAGAGGTAGGACTGGGACCAGCGAGGGGAGTGGGGTAGGTTATTAACCCCGCAGGCCCTAGGAGCTTCCCCAAAGCCCCACAGGTTGCTGTACTACAGGGACAGGCCCTAGGTTAGGGTTCCTGTCACGATAGTACGTCGCTTAGATAGTTAGGGAATCAGCGGCTGCTGCAGTTCCGTGACAGAGTTCGGACCCACGTTGGGGTCCACAGAGACTGTGTTGCAGAGTGGGACCGCCCTAGCGGTCCACAAGTGCAGGAGTTCGGTTGGAGGAGTCATCGCCGACTGAGCCTTTGCGAAGACTGCTGACCCGAGCATCGGAGTGCTCGGCAGGTATCCAATATATAAGTGCACCACCGGGCCCTTAGCGTAATTAGTGACTGCGCAGTCACCCATTGACTCTCTGTAGGATTACGGGACATTCTAAGGGGTTCGTTGGACACTGGGTGGGGATTCACCGGGTGTTGGGAAAGCGTCCGGCGGGACGTCACGGTTGGTGTCTCCTCGTGCGAGGGACACAGGTTATAATGTTGTGTTATATATGTGTGTTAGTAAAGTGTTAGTTATTATCCCTACTGTGTATGTGTTTATTAAGTGTCCTGCGAGGAACCACTCCCCCTTCGGTGGGAGCCATCGCAGGTGGAGGCGCTGCGTTGTGTAAGTATGTAAGTGTTACCCCAGGCTCCCAGCTAGCGGAGGATCAGATCTCCTGGAGCCACAGGTGTTAGACAGTGACCAGTAGTCCCTTAGGTAGGTGTTCAGAAAAAGGGCTACATACATATATAATACAATATATTAATTCAAACAGTGTTTGAGAGCTTTTACCAGCATTTTTAAACAAAAACATTCCCAAACATATCTTAATCCTGTAGAAATAAAATTGAAATGTGTTATCTTACTGGTTACACACAATACAGGACACACAACACAAAAAACGTCTCTCATACACAGCCAGCTTCACAGAAATAACACAGATAACAAAACAGTTCTACATTACCTTGTTCTCACAAATAAACTGCTTAAGCACAGAGCTAGTTAATTTTAATGTGAATGCTTCGCATTCTTTAAACTGTAAGGGAGAGGCTGTGCCCCTCCTTTCATTAAGATAGAAATACCGCAAACGAAAATAAAATGTCTCCAGTTTAAAAAGTCTTCGCCTGGCCAGGACGAATAAACCTTTCAAACTATAACCAGGGACAGAGCTGAATATACTCCCTTTTTGTTGCGAGGTATTTCTCTCTATATTCGGTGTACACCTTTTAAAAACCTTTTAAAATTTAGATGTCATCATGAGCAACTAATATTCATATTTTTTGTAATTATCTGCAAATGCATGGATGGCGACCTATACACATATGATAATCAGCATGACCCACAGTATCTTTCACACAAGAAATCATTCAGGAAAAAATTCATCAGGTTTACAAACAAACTCTCTTACATAAGGTAGCGTGTTTTTTTTTTTTTTTACAGAGACTTGCACTCTGAGCCCCCACGGGCAAAGCAGCACTTCCCTGCTTCTGACTGATAGTGGCACACTCTCTGCCAATGACCAAAACTACCACAATTAAAACAGACACCATTATTCTGAGCTATTCTTCCTGATTGATTTCTGAGACCAGCATAAACTATTAGTAGCTTAAAGAAAAACAGCTAAATTATGACAAATAATTGCAGAAAATTAATCTTAGACTTACACAATATACAATGGTCATTCAACTAGATCAGAGATAACAGTTCAGTCGTGCACAAAATTTACTGGACTTAACCAAAAATGTTGTCAATCCACAGTCACAATTTAGGTCTTTTAAATTCCCAGAGGGGGGGTGAGACAATGTAAAAATCACATATACTCACTTGCCGCCTCTGTGAATCCCCAACTCTGACACCAAAACTGAAGGAAAACCGTTATTCCTCGCCTAGGCTTCAGAACTAAGAGGAACCTTTCCTCTGCCAAGAAAGCTGAAGGCCTTGTGACTGGATACACAATCTGCACCGTTTGCAGCAGACTTCCCCGGAGAAGCTTTCACGCCCTGCCACTGTTATCTTTGATCTTTGTTTGAACTTACAGGTCCGGGAATACGAAAGAAATTAAACGTAACGCAAGCCAGGTTTCAAATCCTTTGTCTCCATTTATTACTCATAGGGTAATGACTTTTATACAGGAAAAATAAGATATTGGTTAGAGGCGTAACATAGGCGTAACATAGGCGTTTCCTGGGTGTGTCTTGGGCGTAGCTTTGATTAGAGGCGTGATTTAGGGGCAGGACATATTAGTGGCATGATTTTGGGACGTGTTTC
Organism: Ascaphus truei; assembly: GCF_040206685.1. Lineage (NCBI taxonomy): Eukaryota > Metazoa > Chordata > Amphibia > Anura > Ascaphidae > Ascaphus > Ascaphus truei. Next base: position 172,107 of record NW_027456713.1, on the reverse strand, counting down.
TCCCAATACAAGCAATGTCTGAATACATAGCTTATTCATTGTCTGTTATCAAAAGAGACCTTGCATCTTTAGCAACTAAGTTTTACTATTTTCCCTCTTTCATAGAATCAGTCTATTATATTCTAACTAAAAAGACAGGAGACTAACAATACAAAAAGTATCTTAGCAATATCCTGAGCAGGAAGAAAGAAAATGTAATTTGGCAGAAACTGAGTGCATTTAGGAATTATATTTCAGCAAAAGGCTGACTACAGGGGGCTTCCGGTGACGTCACCAGGGATGGTTGGGTGAACGAGGAGCTCCGTCGACCCTACTGCACAATCTTACTAAAAAGCACCTAAAAAGCCTAAATTCCACCCCGATTTCGAGCCTGGGACAGAGTCAAACTCACCTACAATGTCCTCTAAAGGAAAGAAGCCCGCAGCCCCAGGGGTCTCGAAGTATTTCTCGCCGTCCCAAAAAAAGCTGGAGGAGCTTGCTGAAAAGCAAGATGGCGGCGAAACACGAGGCCAGACGGCCTCCGTGCGGGCCCAAAATCAACCGGGAGAAAGCAGAGGCAGGAGAGCCTCTCACAAGAGAATATATGGAGGAGTTACTCGTCTCCATGCACGCCAAACTCTGTCACCCCCGCCCCGCGCGCTCTCACCCCCTGCCCCCGCGCTCTCTCTCCCCTGCCCCCGCGCTCTCTCTTCCCTGCCCCCGCGCGCTCTCTCCTCCGCCCCCGCTCTCTCTCTCCCCTGCCCCCGCGCTCTCTTCCCCGCGCTCTCTTCCCCGCCCCCTCTGTTCCCCGCCCCGCGCTCTCTTCCCACCCCCGCGCTCTCTCTTCCCCGTGCTCTCTTCCCCGCCCCCGCGCTCTCTCTTCCCCGCGCTCTCTTAATTTAGGACAAATCAGGCATGGAAAACCATGGTGAAAAAAAGGTGTAATTCATTTCAGAAATTACTTGGGGTGTCAATATGCAACATAGGTTGAAGCACTGGGGGCGGGGGAGAGAGCGCAGGGGGGCGGGTGAGAGAGTGGGGGGGGCGGGAGAGAGGGCGCAGGGGGACGGGGGAGAGGGCGCAAGGGGGGCAGGAGAGAGCACAGGGGGAGCGGGGGAGAGAGCGCAAGGGGGCGGGGGAGAGAGCGCAGGGGTGGCAGGAGAGCAGGGGGGAGAGAGCAATGGGGGGAGAGAGAGCAATGGGGGGAGAGAGAGCGGGGGGGAGAGAGCAATGGGGTGGAGAGAGCGGGAGGGAGAGCAATGGGGGGGAGGAGAAAGAACAATGGGGGGGAGAGCAATGGGATGGAGAGAGAGCAATGGGGGGGAGAAAGTAATGGGGGAGGAGAGAGCAATGTGGGGGGGAAAGAGAGCAATGGGGGGGAGAGAGAGCAATTGGGGGAGAGAGAGCAATGTGGGGAGAGAGCAATGGGGGGAGAGAGCAATGGGGGGGAGAGAGCAATGGGGGGGAGAGAGAGAACAATGGGGGAGGAGAGAGCAATGGGGGGGGAGAGAGAGCAATGGGGGGGAGAGAGCAATGGGGGGGAGAGAGAGCAATGGGGGGGAGAGCAATGGGAGGGAGAGAAAGCAATGGGAGGGAGAGAGAGCAATGGGGGGAGAGAGAGCAGCAGGGGGAAAGAGAGAGAGGATCGGGGGAGAGAGCAGTGCTCCCCCGCCCCCCTGCGCCCTCTCTCCCACCCACCGTGCTCTCTCTCCCGCTCCCCTGCGCCCTCTCTCCCGCCCCCCATGCTCTCTCTCCCGCTCCTGCTCTCTCTCCCCTGCCCCGTGCTCTCTCCTGCCCCCCCCGCGCTCTCTCTCCCGCTCCCTCTCCCCCGCCCCCCCCCTGCGCCCTCTCACCCGCCCCCCTGCGCCCTCTCTCCCGCTCCCCGCGCTCTCTCCCCCGCCCCCCTGCGCCCTCTCTCCCGCCCCCTGCGCCCCCTCCTGCCCCCGTGCTCTCTCTCCCCCGTCCCCGCGCTCTCTCTCCCCTGCCCCCCACGCTCTTTCTCCCACGCCCCCCTGCGCCCTCTCTCCCCCGCCCCCACGCTCTCTTCCCCGCCCCGCGCTCTCTCTCCCACGCCCCCGCGCTCTCTGTCCCACGCCCCCGCTACCTCTCTCCCCATGCTCTCTCTCCCACGCCCCCGCTCTCTCTCTCCCCCGTGCTCTCCCCCGCCCCGCACTCTCTCTCCCATGTTCTCTCTCCTTCTGCCCCCGCGCTCTCTCCCCCGTACTCTCTCTCCCATGTTCTCTCTCCCCCTGCCCCCACGCTCTCTCCCCCGCGCTCTCTCTCCCCCGCCCCCGTGCTCTCTCTCCCACATTCTCTCACCCCTGCCCCCTCTCCCCCGCCCCGCGCTCTCTTCAATGTTCTCTCTCCCCCGCCCCCTCTCCCCCTGTGCTCTCTCTCCCCTGCCCCCACGCTCTCTCTCCCAGCCCCTGCGCCCTCTCGCCCGTGCTCTCTCCCCGTGCTCTCTCTCCCCTGCCCCCCACGCTCTCTCTCCCCCGCGCTCTCTCTTCCCCGCCCCCCACGCTCTCTCTCCCCCACGCTCTCTCTCCCCCGCCCCCGCGCTCTCTCTCCCACATTCTCAGCCCCGCCCCCTCTCTCCCCCGCCCCGCACTCTCTTCCGTGTTCTCTCTCCCCCGCCCCCTCTCTCCCCCTGTGCTCTCTCTGCCCTGCCCCCACGCTCTCTCTCCCACGCCCCCCGCCCCTCTCTCCCCCGTGCTCTCTCCCCTGCCCCACGCTCTCTCTCCCCCGCCCCCTCTCTCCCCCACCCCCCACGCTCTCTCCCAGCGCTCTCTCTTCCCCGCCCCCCACGCTCCCTCTCCCCCGCCCCCACGCTCTCTCCCCCGCGCTCTCTCTTCCCCGCCCCCCACGCTCTCTCTCCCCCGCACTCTCTCCCCCGCCCCCCACGCTCTCTCCCCCGCACCCTCTCTCCCCCGCGCTCCCTCTCCCCGACCCCTCTCTCCCCCGCGCTCTCTCTCCCCCGCGCTCTCTCCCCCGCCCTCTCTCTCCCCCACCCCATCTCCCCCGTGCTCTCTCTCCCCCGCCCCGCGCTCTCTCTCCCCCGCCCCCACGCTCTCTTTCCCCCGCGCTCTCTCTCCCCTGACTCTCTCCCCTGCCCCTTCTCTCCCCCGCGCTCTCTCCCCCGCCCCCGCAGTCTCTCTCCTCCGCGCTCTCTCCCCCGCACCCCACGCTCTCTCTACCCCGCCCTCTTTTCCCTCTCTCCCCTGCCCCCTTTGCCCTTTCTCCCCCGCCCCACGGTCTCTCTCCCCCACCCTGCGGTCTCTCTCCCCCACCCTGCAGTCTCTCTCCCCCGCCCCGCGGTCTCTCTCCCCCGCCCCGTGCTCTCTCGCCCCCGCGCTCTCTCTCCCCCGCCCCCACGCTCTCTCTCCCCCGCCCCCGCGGTTTCTCTCCCCCGCCCACTCTCTCCCCTACCCCCTCTCTCCCCCGCCCTCTCTCCCCTGCCCTCTCTCTCCGTCTCCCCTCTCTCCCCCGCGGTCTCTCTCCCCCGCGGTCTCTCTCCCCCGCGGTCTCTCTCCCCCCTCCCCCACCCCCTCTCCCCCGCCCTCTCTCTCCCCCGGCCCCCTCTCTCCCCGCCCCCGCGCTCTCTCTTCCCCACCCCCTCTCCCTGCCCCCTCTCCCCCACCCCCTATCCCCCGCCCCGCGCTCTCCCCCCCCACCCCCGCGCCCTCTTCCCCGCTCCGCGCTCTCTCTCCCCCGCCCCGCGCTCTCTCTCCCCTGTCCCCGCGCTCTGTCTCCCCCTGCCCCGCGCTCTCTCTCCCCTGTCCCCATGCTCTCTCTCCCCTGTCCCTGCGCTCTCTCTCCCCACCCCCGCGCTCTCTCTTCCCCGCCCCCACGCTCTCTCCCCCCCCTCGCTCTCTCTCCCCTGCCCCTGCGCTCTCTTCCCCGCGCTCTCTCTTCCTCACCCCCGCGCTCTCTCTTCCTCACCCCCGCGCTCTCTCTCCCCTGCCCCCGCGCTCTCTCCCCTGCCCCCGCGCTCTCTTCCTCGACCCCGCACTCTCCCCTGCCCCTGCGCTCTCTCTTCCCCGCACTCTCTTCCCTGCGCTCTCTTCCTCGCCCCCGCGCTCTCTCTCCCCTGCCCACGCGCTCTCTTCTTCGCGCTCTCTCTCCTGCCCCGCGCTCTCTCCCCTGCCCCCGCGCTCTCTCTTCCCTGCGCTCTCTCTTCCCCGCGCTCTCTCTTCCTCGCCCCGCGCTCTCTCCCCTGCCCCTCGCTCTCTCCCCTGCCCCGTGCTCTCTTCCCCGCGCTCTCTTCCTAGCCCCCGCGCTCTCTCTTCCCCATGCTCTCTCTTCCCCACCCCCCCGCTCTCTCTTCCCTGCCCCCGCACTCTCTCCCCCCTGCCCCCGCGCTCTCTCCCCCCTGCCCCCGCGCTCTCTCTCCCCTGCCCCGCGCTCTCTCTTCCCCGCCCCCGCGCTCTCTTCCCCGCCCGCCCTCTCTCTCCCCCGCCCCCTCTCTCCCCCGCCCCGCGCTCTCTCCCCCCCATTCCCGCGCTCTCTTCCCCGCTCCGCGCTCTCTCTCCCCCGCCCCGCGCTCTCTCTCCCCTGCCCCTGCGCTCTCTCTCCCCTGCCCCCCGCGCTCTCTTCCCCGCCCGCCCTCTCTCTCCCCCGCCCCGCGCTCTCTCCCCCCCATTCCCGCGCTCTCTTCCCCGCTCCGCGCTCTCTCTCCCCAGTCCCCGCGCTGTCTCCCCCGCCCCCGCGCTCTCTCTCCCCTGTCCCTGCGCTCTCTCCCCTGTCCCTGCGCTCTCTCTCCCCACCCCCGCGCTCTCTCTTCCCCGCCCCCACGCTCTCTCTCCCCACCCCCGCACTCTCTCTTCCCCGCCCCCACGCTCTCTCTTCCCTGCCCCGCGCTCTCTCTTCCTTGCCCCCGCGCTCTCTCCCCTGCCCCTGCGCTCTCTCTCCCCACCCCCGCGCTCTCTCTTCCCCGCCCCCACGCTCTCTCTCCCCACCCCCGCGCTCTCTCTTCCCCGCCCCCACGCTCTTTCTTCCCTGCCCCGCGCTCTCTCTTCCTTGCCCCCGCGCTCTCTCCCCTGCCCCACGCTCTCTCTCCCCTGCCCCCTCTCTCCCCCACCCCCCACGCTCTCTCCCAGCGCTCTCTCTTCCCCGCCCCCACGCTCCCTCTCCCCCGCCCCCACGCTCTCTCCCCCGCGCTCTCTTCCCGCCCCCCACGCTCTCTCTCCCCCGTACTCTCTCCCCGCCCCCCACGCTCTCTCCCCCGCACCCTCTCTCCCCCGCGCTCCCTCTCCCCGACCCCTCTCTCCCCCGCGCTCTCTCTCCCCCGCACTCTCTCCCCCGCCCTCTCTCTCCCCCACCCCCTCTTCCCCGTGCTCTCTCTCCCCCGCCCCGCGCTCTCTCTCCCCCGCCCCCACGCTCTCTTTCCCCCGCGCTCTCTCTCCCCTGACTCTCTCCCCTGCCCCTTCTCTCCCCCGCGCTCTCTCCCCCGCCCCCGCAGTCTCTCTCCTCCGCGCTCTCTCCCCCGCACCCCACGCTCTCTCTACCCCGCCCTCTTTTCCCTCTCTCCCCTGCCCCCTTTGCCCTTTCTCCCCCGCCCCGCGCTCTCTCCCCCCCATTCCCGCGCTCTCTTCCCCGCTCCGCGCTCTCTCTCCCCCGCCCCGCGCTCTCTCTCCCCTGCCCCTGCGCTCTCTCTCCCCTGCCCCCGCGCTCTCTTCCCCGCCCGCCCTCTCTCTCCCCCGCCCCGCGCTCTCTCCCCCCCATTCCCGCGCTCTCTTCCCCGCTCCGCGCTCTCTCTCCCCAGTCCCCGCGCTGTCTCCCCCGCCCCCGCGCTCTCTCTCCCCTGTCCCTGCGCTCTCTCCCCTGTCCCTGCGCTCTCTCTCCCCACCCCCGCGCTCTCTCTTCCCCGCCCCCACGCTCTCTCTCCCCACCCCCGCACTCTCTCTTCCCCGCCCCCACGCTCTCTCTTCCCTGCCCGGCGCTCTCTCTTCCTTGCCCCCGCGCTCTCTCCCCTGCCCCTGCGCTCTCTCTCCCCACCCCCGCGCTCTCTCTTCCCCGCCCCCACGCTCTCTCTCCCCACCCCCGCGCTCTCTCTTCCCCGCCCCCACGCTCTTTCTTCCCTGCCCCGCGCTCTCTCTTCCTTGCCCCCGCGCTCTCTCCCCTGCCCCACGCTCTCTCTCCCCTGCCCCCTCTCTCCCCCACCCCCCACGCTCTCTCCCAGCGCTCTCTTCCCCGCCCCCCCACGCTCCCTCTCCCCCGCCCCCACGCTCTCTCCCCCGCGCTCTCTTCCCCGCCCCCCACGCTCTCTCTCCCCCGCACTCTCTCCCCCGCCCCCCACGCTCTCTCCCCCGCACCCTCTCTCCCCCGCGCTCCCTCTCCCCGACCCCTCTCTCCCCCGCGCTCTCTCTCCCCCGCGCTCTCTCCCCCGCCCTCTCTCTCCCCCACCCCCTCTTCCCCGTGCTCTCTCTCCCCCGCCCCGCGCTCTCTCTCCCCCGCCCCCACGCTCTCTTTCCCCCGCGCTCTCTCTCCCCTGACTCTCTCCCTGCCCCTTCTCTCCCCCGCGCTCTCTCCCCCGCCCCCGCAGTCTCTCTCCTCCGCGCTCTCTCCCCCGCACCCCACGCTCTCTCTACCCCGCCCTCTTTTCCCTCTCTCCCCTGCCCCCCCCTTTGCCCTTTCTCCCCCGCCCCACGGTCTCTCTCCCCCACCCTGCGGTCTCTCTCCCCCACCCTGCAGTCTCTCTCCCCCGCCCCGCGGTCTCTCTCCCCCGCCCCGTGCTCTCTCGCCCCCGTGCTCTCTCTCCCCCGCCCCCACGCTCTCTCTCCCCGCCCCCGCGGTTTCTCTCCCCCGCCCACTCTCTCCCCTACCCCCTCTCTCCCCCGCCCTCTCTCCCCTGCCCTCTCTCTCCGTCTCCCCTCTCTCCCCCGCGGTCTCTCTCCCCCGCGGTCTCTCTCCCCCGCGGTCTCTCTCCCCCTCCCCCACCCCCTCTCCCCCGCCCTCTCTCTCCCCCGCCCCCTCTCTCCCCGCCCCCGCGCTCTCTCTTCCCCACCCCCTCTCCCTGCCCCCTCTCCCCCACCCCCTATCCCCCGCCCCGCGCTCTCCCCCCCACCCCCGCGCTCTCTTCCCCGCTCCGCGCTCTCTCTCCCCCGCCCCGCGCTCTCTCTCCCCTGTCCCCGCGCTCTGTCTCCCCCGCCCCGCGCTCTCTCTCCCCACCCCCGCGCTCTCTCTTCCCCGCCCCCACGCTCTCTCCCCCCCCTCGCTCTCTCTCCCCTGCCCCTGCGCTCTCTTCCCCGCGCTCTCTCTTCCTCACCCCCGCGCTCTCTCTTCCTCACCCCCGCGCTCTCTCTCCCCTGCCCCCGCGCTCTCTCCCCTGCCCCCGCGCTCTCTTCCTCGACCCCGCACTCTCCCCTGCCCCTGCACTCTCTCTTCCCCGCACTCTCTTCCCTGCGCTCTCTTCCTCGCCCCCGCGCTCTCTCTCCCCTGCCCACGCGCTCTCTTCTTCGCGCTCTCTCTCCTGCCCCGCGCTCTCTCCCCTGCCCCCGCGCTCTCTCTTCCCTGCGCTCTCTCTTCCCCGCGCTCTCTCTTCCTCGCCCCGCGCTCTCTCCCCTGCCCCTCGCTCTCTCCCCTGCCCCGTGCTCTCTTCCCCGCACTCTCTTCCTAGCCCCCGCGCTCTCTCTTCCCCATGCTCTCTCTTCCCCACCCCCCCGCTCTCTCTTCCCTGCCCCCGCACTCTCTCCCCCCTGCCCCCGCACTCTCTCCCCCCTGCCCCCGCACTCTCTCTCCCCTGCCCCGCGCTCTCTCTTCCCCGCCCCCGCGCTCTCTTCCCCGCCCGCCCTCTCTCTCCCCCGCCCCCTCTCTCCCCCGCCCCGCGCTCTCTCCCCCCCATTCCCGCGCTCTCTTCCCCGCTCCGCGCTCTCTCTCCCCCGCCCCACGCTCTCTCTCCCCTGCCCCCGCGCTCTCTCTCCCCTGCCCCCGCGCTCTCTTCCCCGCCCGCCCTCTCTCTCCCCCGCCCCGCGCTCTCTCCCCCCCATTCCCACGCTCTCTCTCCCCAGTCCCCGCGCTGTCTCCCCCGCCCCCGCGCTCTCTCTCCCCTGTCCCTGCGCTCTCTCCCCTGTCCCTGCGCTCTCTCTCCCCACCCCCGCGCTCTCTTCCCCGCCCCCACGCTCTCTCTCCCCACCCCCGCACTCTCTCTTCCCCGCCCCCACGCTCTCTCTTCCCTGCCCCGCGCTCTCTCTTCCTTGCCCCCGCGCTCTCTCCCCTGCCCCTGCGCTCTCTCTCCCCACCCCCGCGCTCTCTCTTCCCCGCCCCCACGCTCTCTCTCCCCACCCCCGCGCTCTCTCTTCCCCGCCCCCACGCTCTTTCTTCCCTGCCCCGCGCTCTCTCTTCCTTGCCCCCGCGCTCTCTCCCCTGCCCCCGCGCTTTCTTCCCCGCACTCTCTCTTCCCCGCGCTCTCTCTTCCTCACCCCCGCGCTCTCACTCCCCTCCCCCCGCGCTCTCTCTCCACTGCCCCCGCGCTCTCTTCCTCGCCCCTGCACTCTCTCCCCTACCCCGTGCTCTCTCTTCCCCGCACTCTCTCTTCCCCGCGCTCTCTCTTCCTCGCCCCCGTGCTCTCTCTCCCCTGCCCACGCGCTCTCTCTTCTTCGCGCTCTCTCTTCCTTGCCCCCGCGCTCTCTCCCCTGCCCCCGCGCTCTCTCCCCTGCCCCTGCGCTCTCTCTTCCCTGCCCCCGCGCTCTCTCTTCCCTGCGCTCTCTCTTTCTAGCCCCCGCGCTCTCTCTTCCCCGCGCTCTCTCTTCCTCACCCCGCGCTCTCTCCCCTGCCCCGCGCTCTCTCTTCCCCGCGCTCTCTTCCTAGCCCCCGCGCTCTCTCTTCCCCGCGCTCTCTCTTCTCCGCCCCCGCGCTCTCTCTCCCCCACCCCTGCACTCTCTCCCCCCTGCCCCCGCGCTCTCTCCCTCCTGCCCCCGCGCTCTCTCTCCCCTGCCCCCGCGCTCTCTCTTCCCCGCCCCCACGCTCTCTCCCCCCTGCCCCCGCGCTCTCTCCCCCCGCGCTCTCTCTCCCCTGCCCCCGCGCTCTCTTCCCCGCGCTCTCTTCCCCGCCCCCTCTCTTCCCCGCCCCCGCGCTCTCTTCCCCGCCCCCGCGCTCTCTTCCCCGCGCTCTCTTCCCCGCCCTCTCTTCCCCGCCCCCGCGCTTTCTCTTCCCCGCCCCGCGCTTTCTCTTCCCCGCCCCGCGTTCACTCTTCCCCGCCCCCGCGCTCTCTCTTCCCCGTGCTCTCTCTTCCTCGCCCCGCGGTCTCTCCCCTGCCTTCGTGCTCTCTCCCCTGCCCCGCGCTCTCTCTTCCCCGCGCTCTCTTCCTAGCCCCCGCGCTCTCTTCCCTGCGCTCTCTTCCCCGCCCCCGCGCTCTCTCTTCCCTGCCCCCGTGCTCTCTCTTCCCCGCGCTCTCTCTTTCTAGCCCCCGCGCTCTCTCTTCCCCGCGCTCTCTTCCTAGCCCCCGCGCTCTCTCTTCCCCGCGCTGTCGCTTCCCCGCCCCCGCGCTCTCTCTTCCCCGCCCCCGCACTCTCTCCCCCCTGCCCCCGCGCTCTCTCCCCCCTGTCCCCGCACTCTCTCTCCCCCCTGCCCCCGCACTCTCTCTCCCCTGCCCCGTGCTCTCTTCCCCGCCCCGCGCTCTCTCTTCCCCTGCCCCCGCGCTCTCTCTCCCCTGCCCCCGCGCTCTCTACCCCGCCCCCTCTCTTCCTTGCCCCCTCTCTTCCCCGCCCCCGCTCTCTTCCCCGCCCCCGCGCTCTCTCTCCCCTGCTCCCGCGCTCTCTTCCCCGCGCTCTCTTCCCCGCCCCGGCGCTCTCTCTTCCCCGCCCCCGCGCTCTCTCTTCCCCGCCCCCGCGCTCTCTCTTCCCCGTCCCGAGCTCGGTCTTCCCCGCCCTCGCGCTCTCTCTTCCCCGCGCTCTCTCTTCCTCGCCCCACGCTCTCTCCCCTGCCTTCGCGCTCTCTCCCCTGCCCCGCGCTCTCTCTTCCCTGCGCTCTCTCTCCCTAGCCCCCGCGGTCTCTCTCCCCCGCCCCCTCTCTCCCCCACCCCCACGCGCTCTCTCCCCCGCCCCCGCGCGCTCTCTCCCCTACCCTTACGCTCTCTCTGGTCCGGTAACGGGGAGGAGGGTTGAGCGCTCCGCATTCCCCCTCTTCCACCGCAGCACCGCATCCCCCACGTCACCGCAGCCCCCTCCCCCCAGTGAACCGCTGATCCCCCATCCCCCCCCCCACCAGTCAGACGGCGAACGCCCCCGTATCCCCGTACCTCCGCCGAGCAAGACACAGACCGCACAGGGGAGAGACAAACCACCTCTCCCTGTGTCTCCGCACCTCCGCCGATGGGGGGGGCTGCTACGGCAGAAGGCACCAGCACACACAGTAGTGTCTGCAACTCTACCGGAGGGGGGTGGGGGGGGTGAAGAGAGTCAGGAGAGAGATGGGGCAGGACTCTGAGAATAACACACACCACACTGAGAGACACAAACACTGACTCACTGACTGACACACACAAACACACACAAGGAATTCACAGTTATTATAAATATAGAAGTGCAAATAGCTAAAACACGTGTTCTAAGTCAAACTTCATTGCGTTTTGGCACTGAAATTGTTTTGATTTTTAATTAAAAACATCACCATTATAAATACAATTTCTGTGACAAAACAGTAACAAAAGACAAAGAAGTTTCACTTAAAATGCGCTTGCTCGGCACACACACACTTTTTTCACCTAAAACTGTGTAACAAAGGAGTCATTTGGTTGTATCTTTTAATCAAAACATGATTCAAGCCTGCCAATCTCGCCAAGGTAAACTCCGATTAGCAGGGACCTACACTGAATATATACAACTTCTTATTAAAGGTGCAACCAAATGACTCCTTTGTTACACAGACTTAGGCCCGGGCCATAGAGGCGTGATCAGCGCGGAGGCGCGCTGACGCTGAGGCTCGCCTGCTGAAGTCTGCGCGATGGCATGGACTTGCAGGCGAGCCAGCGTGCGCGAAGGTAGGCGGAGTAACGGGGTCAAGTCGGGGTCGAAGCCCCGACGTCCACGTCATGGCGCCGTTCTGCGGAGCAACGTGCTCACGTGGTATGGAAGCGCCGACGTGAACGTCATGGCGCCAACCTCAGGGCTCGAGGAGGGAAACCATTGTGGATGAAATCAGTGTCCTGTGTGCTCCCAGTGTCTGCTTGTTTTGTCCTGACCCTGTGCATGAAGTAGCTTGATTTAACAGCAACCCCCCCCCCCTTGTATTAAGGCCGGGTGCGAGGCCTGGCACACTGTGCGGTGAAAAGAGGAGATTTGAAGAATAAAGGGAAAGCATAACAGCAAAAGATAATAGCTGAGGAAAGCATAATATATCTCAAACCAAAAATTGACATTAAGCATGTCTTTGTCAAAGGAGATGTGTATTTTTTTCCTAATGGAGAGTGTCTATTTGAAAACTGCTTTTTGGGGTGGCAGAACAACAAACGTACATGAAATTAATCGGCAGCGTGCGACACTTGGTGAATTTGCCACATTATACCCATTTCTACGTTCGCACGAGCAAAAATTCTACGAATATATGAGAATGTCAATAAAAACTTTCGACTACATCTTTAAACATTTTGAAGAAGCTATAACTCCATTCCAGACAAATTTCTGCAAAATTATTCGTGCCGAAGAAAGATTGATGATCACTTTGCGGTAATTTTTTTAAAATATATAATCATTCGTACATATATATATATGTGATTATCATGACAATAATGTCCTTGTTGTGAGGTCCTAAGACGGTATGAAAGTCAAAAATTCTGTCATCGAAGTGGAGTACACAGAAAGACAAGACATATATATATATATATATATATATATATATATATATATTCTTTAATATATACATGCATATACATAAATGTAGACGCATACACGTACATACATGTTATAAATATAAATATATATACAAATGTATGCATATATATATGTGTGTGGGTATATATATATATATATATATGTACCTGTATGCGTGTCGGTCGCGGTAAACTGGTCTTGTAAGGCCGGTCCGTATAAAATAAATATATATATATGTGTGTGTATGTGTGTGTGTATGTGTTTATATATATATAGAGAGAGAGAGAGCGAGAGAGAGCGCGAGCGAGAGAGAGCGAGAGAGAGAGAGAGAGCGAGAGAGAGAGATACATACAATGGAATGCAATGGATTGTAACAATGTGTAATAACTCTTGCATTGTTTTAATTAATATTTTGCAGATTTCTGTCAACTGGGGCATCGTTCCGTTCCTTGTCGTTTTCATTCAAGATGGGAAAAAGCACCGTTGCATCAATTGTACATGAAACATGTACCGCAATATATAATGCATTGCAACCAGACCATATGCCATTTCCAACTGTTGACTTGCTTGAAAATGTTTCTAAAGAATTTGAGTTGAAATGGAATTTTCCAAATTGTGTGGGCTGTGTAGATGGAAAACATATAAGAATCAAACACCCTACAAATTCAGGTTCAATGTTTTATAACTACAAACATTTTCACTCGATTGTATTACAAGCAGTTGCTGATGCAAAATGTCGGTTTCTAGCCATTGATGTGGGAGCGTATGGCAAACAAAGTGATGGGGGAGTATTTAGAGCATCATCACTATAGAAGTTAATAGAACAAAATAAATTGGTGCTTCCTGACGCGAAAGCTTTGCCATCCAGTTCCAGAGACAAATTACCAGACTGTGGAGGGCCAGACGGTGTGTAGAGTGCGCATTTGGTATAATGTCAGCGAAATGGCGCATACTATTGAAAGTGATAGAAACTTCGGTGCCCAATGCAAAAAGTATAGTGAAATGTGTAGCTATACTACATAATGTGGTAATCGATTTGGAAGGAGCATATGATGGTGTAATGAATGATAGTACAGCAGTACTTCCTACTTCATTCCGCAGAAATAAAGCTAACAGTGCACCAGGGAAAATTGCAAAATGCATTCGAGATACATTTAGAGATTATTTCAATGCGGAGGGAGCTGTGCCATGGCAAAATAATATGTAAAAAATTCAACAGAACAGTTATAAAACATGTCATGTTAATAAAGTTTATTATTTGGATATGGTTAATAATTGTTGTTCTTTGTATTCCAACAAAATATCAATAAACACATTCGAGATGCAAAATGCATTGGGTCATTGAGTCAGTGTGCCAGTGCGTGTGTTTGTCCCACTGTCAGTGAGTCTGTGCGTACACACACTGTCAGTGAGTCTGTGCGTATGCACAATCTGTGAGTTTGTGCGTGTGTTTGTCCCACTGTCATTGAGTCTGTGCGTACACCCACTGTCTGTGAGTCTGTGCGTACACACACTGTCTGTGAGTCTGTGCGTACACACACTGTCAGTGAGTCTGTGTGTGTTTGGCCCACTGTCAGTGAGTCTGTGCGTACACACACTGTCAGTGAGTCTGTGCGTATGCACAATCTGTGAGTTTGTGCATGTGTTTGTCCCACTGTCAGTGAGTCTGTGCGTACACACACTGTCTGTGAGTCTGTGCGTACACACACTGTCTGTGAGTCTGTGTGTGTGTTTGGCCCACTGTCAGTGAGTCTGTGCGTACACACACTGTCAGTGAGTCTGTGCGTACACACACTGTCTGTGAGTCTGTGTGTGTGTTTGTCCCACTGGCAGTGAGTCTGCGTACACCCACTGTCAGTGAGTCTGTGCGTACACCCACTGTCAGTGAGTCTGTGCGTACACACACTGTGAGTCTGTGTGTGTGTTTGGCCCACTGTCAGTGAGTCTGCGTACACACACTGTCAGTGAGTCTGTGCGTACACACACTGTATGTGAGTCTGTGTGTGTGTTTGGCCCACTATCAGTGAGTCTGTGCGTACACACACTGTCTGTGTGTGTGTTTGGCCCACTGTCAGTGAGTCTGTGCGTACACCCACTGTCTGTGAGTCTGTGCGTACACACACTGTCTGTGAGTCTGTGCGTACACACACTGTCAGTGAGTCTGTGTGTGTTTGGCCCACTGTCAGTGAGTCTGTGCGTACACACACTGTCAGTGAGTCTGTGCGTATGCACAATCTGTGAGTTTGTGCGTGTGTTTGTCCCACTGTCATTGAGTCTGTGCGTACACCCACTGTCTGTGAGTCTGTGCGTACACACACTGTCTGTGAGTCTGTGCGTACACACACTGTCAGTGAGTCTGTGTGTGTTTGGCCCACTGTCAGTGAGTCTGTGCGTACACACACTGTCAGTGAGTCTGTGCGTATGCACAATCTGTGAGTTTGTGCATGTGTTTGTCCCACTGTCAGTGAGTCTGTGCGTACACACACTGTCTGTGAGTCTGTGCGTACACACACTGTCTGTGAGTCTGTGTGTGTGTTTGGCCCACTGTCAGTGAGTCTGTGCGTACACACACTGTCAGTGAGTCTGTGCGTACACACACTGTCTGTGAGTCTGTGTGTGTGTTTGTCCCACTGGCAGTGAGTCTGCGTACACCCACTGTCAGTGAGTCTGTGCGTACACCCACTGTCAGTGAGTCTGTGCGTACACACACTGTGAGTCTGTGTGTGTGTTTGGCCCACTGTCAGTGAGTCTGCGTACACACACTGTCAGTGAGTCTGTGCGTACACACACTGTATGTGAGTCTGTGTGTGTGTTTGGCCCACTATCAGTGAGTCTGTGCGTACACACACTGTCTGTGTGTGTGTTTGGCCCACTGTCAGTGAGTCTGTGCGTACGCACACTTTTTGTGAGAGGGAGCGTGTGAGACAGTCAGAAAATATGTTTTAAACATAACCTTTTTTATTTTTTTATTAATTTATTAACAAGTGTCTAATCTAAATCCCTACATGGATAATAAACGCAGACAAAAAAAGTTAAATGAAGAAGTATAAATATTTATTGAACGACATAGTTAACATAACTATTTTTTTAACTTTAAACTGAAAACTTTATTTTGAAAATAAATGTCTAGTTATCCGCCTCAAAATCGGCCACCGCTTCAAAAAACAGTTCTTTCATTTTTTGCCTCAGCCGAAGCTTTGTCAATTTGTCCAGAGGCATAATATAAGGAACCAAACTTTTAAAAAACTCCAGTTCTTCGTTGGTTGTCATCATGGCTTGCATCAAGCCGAATTTATTTTCTTCTACTTGGAGCATCTTCCGCTTCAAGTCTGTGTTGGCACGCTGCTTTTTAGGTGCAGGTTCCAGCGTTGAAACTGAAGCAACAGGCTCTGAGCTCGGGTCATCTTCAATGAAGGACAACTCCACAAAGGTCTCTTCCTGGCTTCCGGGTTCTTCCAAATTTGAAGATGTTTTGGCTGGCAGCATTTGTTCCTTCAGAAAGCTCATTAGCTCAAAATATGGCCACGTCGATGGTCCTTCCCCGATGCTGGTCCAGGGTCCCCTGAACGCGGTGGGTTGCACTTCTTCAGCTCCCGCCGGTAGCCGTCCCGAAGGTTCGTCCACTTTGCCTTTGCAATTGTTGCTACCAAAAAAAATAAAATAATTTAGCTAGAAAATAAAATTGTTAAAACATGCATTTTTACTACTATGGATACTATCGATTTATGACATGTATACAGGCGTATGGGTATGCTTTTGGCGGGAAAGGCAAATACACATGTATACGCATACCTGGGGGGAAAATACATGTATACAGGCGTATGGGTATGCTTTTGGCGGGAAAGGCAAATACACATGTATACGCATACCTGGGGGGAAAATACATGTATACAGGCGTATGGGTATGCTTTTGGCAGGAAAGGCAAATACACACGTATACGCATACCTGAGCGGAAAATATATGTATACAGGCGTATGGATATGCCTTTGGCGGGAAAGGCAAATACACACATATACGCATAAAAGGGGGGGAAATACTTACGTGATGTGTTCAGTAGCTGCGCTATCTCTTTCCAGAGCTTATCGTGGACATTTCTGTCGTGATAAGTTCTGGAACGTTGGTTCCACAATGGATCTCTGAGGGAGACCTCGTTTCTCAAATCCTCAATAAGTGCTGAATCCATCCATGGGCGTCCGGAGAAATGTTTTCAGGGGGGGGGCCATAATTTTAACTAGGCAGAGAGAGAGAGTGGGTGTGGGGGTGTGGGGGTGACGGGGTGGGTGACTGACACTTGGGTGGGTGGGTGACTGACTGACTGGTGTGTGACAGGGAGGGAGAGGGAGACAGGGAGGGAGAGTGGGTGAGAGGGTGGTTGACTGACACGTGGGTGGGCCCCAACTCACCGGGCCTGGGATGCCAACCCCGACAGACCCCCGTTGTCAGCCCTGTCCCCCATTCTCTCTCTACTTCCACCCCCCCATTCTCTCTCTACTTCCACCCCCCCATTCTCTCTCTCCCTTCACACCCCCCATTCTCTCCCGCTCTCCCCCCCATTCTCTCTCTTACCTGCACACAGCCACTGATCTACAGACACTCAGACAGACCAATACGCACACTGACCACACACACACACTCAGCCACAGAGCGCCAGACAGCGACACAGCGCCACACACACAAAAGACAGCCACACACACCAGACAGCCACACACACCAGACAGACACACACACACAGCCTCAGACACACACAGCCTCAGACACACACACACACACACACACACACACACACACACACACACACACACACACACACACACACACACACAGCCTCAGACACACACACACACACATACACACACAGCCTCAGACACACCCACACACAGCCTCAGGCACACCCACACACACCCTCAGACACACACACACAGCCTCAGACACACACACACACAGCCTCAGACACACACACACACACACACACACACACACACACACACACACACACACACACACACACACACACACACACACACACAGCCTCAGACACACACATACACACACAGCCTCAGACACACCCACACACAGCCTCAGACACACCCACACACACACCCTCAGACACACACAGCCTCAGACACACACACACACAGCCTCAGACACGCACACACACAGCCTCAGACACACACACACACACACGCACACACACACACACACACACACAGCCTCAGACACACACACACACACACACACACACACACCCTCAGACACACCCACACACAGCCTCAGACACACCCACACACACCCTCAGACACACTCACACACAGCCTCAGACACACACACACACAGCCTCAGACACACACACACACAGCCTCAGACACACACACACACACACACACACACACAAAGTGGAGCAAGAGATGCAGCGCCGGATGTAAGTGCCTGGGGACAGGAGGGGGGGGGAAGGCCGGCGATCCGACCAGCCAGAAGTGCATCACCACTACCCGCCCCCGCGCTCATCTCCCACACCAAGGGGACGGGGGATGGGAGCACCAGGGCAGGAGGGAGCGGAGCACCAGGGCAGGAGGGAGCGGAGCACCAGGGCAGGAGGGAGCACCAGGACAGGAGGGAGCACCAGGACAGGAGGGAGCACCAGGACAGGAGGGAGCACCAGGGCAGGAGGGAGCACCAGGGCAGGAGGGAGCGGAGCACCAGGGCAGGAGGGAGTGGAGCACCAGGGCAGGAGGGAGCACCAGGGCAGGAGGGAGCGGAGCACCAGGGCAGGAGGGAGCACCAGGACAGGAGGGAGCACCAGGGCAGGAGGGAGCACCAGGGCAGGAGGGAGCACCAGGGCAGGAGGGAGCACCAGGGCAGGAGGGAGCGGAGCACCAGGGCAGGAGGGAGCGGAGCACCAGGGCAGGAGGGAGCACCAGGGCAGGAGGGAGCGGAGCACCAGGGCAGGAGGGAGCACCAGGACAGGAGGGAGCGGAGCACCAGGGCAGGAGGGAGCACCAGGGTAGGAGGGAGCGGAGCACCAGGGCAGGAGGGAGCGGAGCACCAGGGCAGGAGGGAGCACCAGGGCAGGAGGGAGCGGAGCACCAGGGCAGGAGGGAGCACCAGGACAGGAGGGAGCGGAGCACCAGGGCAGGAGGGAGCACCAGGGCAGGAGGGAGCGGAGCACCAGGGCAGGAGGGAGCACCAGGGCAGGAGGGAGCGGAGCACCAGGGCAGGAGGGAGCACCAGGGCAGGAGGGAGCGGAGCACCAGGGCAGGAGGGAGCACCAGGGCAGGAGGGAGCACCAGGGCAGGAGGGAGCGGAGCACCAGGGCAGGAGGGAGCACCAGGGCAGGAGGGAGCACCAGGACAGGAGGGAGCACCAGGGCAGGAGGGAGCACCAGGGCAGGAGGGAGCGGAGCACCAGGGCAGGAGGGAGCGGAGCACCAGGGCAGGAGGGAGCACCAGGGCAGGAGGGAGCACCAGGGCAGGAGGGAGCACCAGGACAGGAGAGAGCACCAGGGCAGGAGGGAGCACCAGGACAGGAGGGAGCACCAGGGCAGGAGGGAGCACCAGGGCAGGAGGGAGCACCAGGACAGGAGGGAGCACCAGGGCAGGAGGGAGCACCAGGGCAGGAGGGAGCACCAGGGCAGGAGGGAGCGGAGCACCAGGGCAGGAGGGAGCGGAGCACCAGGGCAGGAGGGAGCACCAGGGCAGGAGGGAGCACCAGGACAGGAGGGAGCACAAGGACAGGAGAGAGCACCAGGGCAGGAGGGAGCACCAGGACAGGAGGGAGCACCAGGGCAGGAGGGAGCACCAGGGCAGGAGGGAGCACCAGGACAGGAGGGAGCACCAGGACAGGAGGGAGCACCAGGGCAGGAGGGAGCACCAGGGCAGGAGGGAGCGGAGGGAGCACCAGGACAGGAGGGAGCACCAGGGCAGGAGGGAGCACCAGGGCAGGAGGGAGCACCAGGACAGGAGGGAGCACCAGGACAGGAGGGAGCACCAGGGCAGGAGGGAGCACCAGGGCAGGAGGGAGCACCAGGAAAGGAGGGAGCACCAGGACAGGAGGGAGCACCAGGACAGGAGGGAGCACCAGGGCAGGAGGGAGCACCAGGGCAGGAGGGAGCACCAGGGCAGGAGGGAGCGGAGCACCAGGACAGGAGGGAGCACCAGGGCAGGAGGGAGCGGAGCACCAGGGCAGGAGGGAGTGGAGCACCAGGGCAGGAGGGAGCGGAGCACCAGGGCAGGAGGGAGCACCAGGGCAGGAGGGAGCACCAGGGCAGGAGGGAGCACCAGGACAGGAGGGAGCACCAGGACAGGAGGGAGCACCAGGGCAGGAGGGAGCACCAGGACAGGAGGGAGCACCAGGACAGGAGGGAGCACCAGGACAGGAGGGAGCACCAGGACAGGAGGGAGCACCAGGACAGGAGGGAGCGGAGCACCAAGACAGGAGGGAGCACCAGGGCAGGAGGGAGCACCAGGGCAGGAGGGAGCGGAGCACCAGGACAGGAGGGAGCACCAGGGCAGGAGGGAGCACCAGGACAGGAGGGAGCACCAGGGCAGGAGGGAGCACCAGGGCAGGAGGCAACCCCCCCCCCCCTGGCGGCCGCACCCCTGCACCTACCTACTATCACCCTGGGCGGGTGGGCAGCCACGGAGACCCGGGGAAGAAGGGGGGACACTGCGCAGCCACCAGTAGAGGAGCGGGAAGATTCTGCGTCACGGACAGTCACGCGCTCACTAGCAGCAGGCACAGGAAGTGCCGCGAGCGGCTGTGAGCGGGCTCGGGGGGAGGAAGGGGGGGTCCCAGGTGTGGGGGGGAAAGCCCCAGGTGGGGGGGGGGAAGCAGGGAAGATACGCGCGTGCTTCCTTGCACATCGTGAGTGCGCTAAATCCTGTCACGCCAGTGCCCTCTGTCCCCCGCTGTTGGCAGCCCAGGATCCAGGGGGGGGGGCAAGCGCCCCCCCTTGCCCCCCCTTGCGGACGCCCATGAATCCATCACAGAAAACAAGTCACAGCACACAAGTCTGCACACAATTCACAGCACACAAGCACACAAGTCACAGCACAATAGTCAGCACACAATTCACAGCACACAAGTCACAGCACACAATTCACAGCACACAAGCACACAAGTCACAGCACACAAGTCACAGCACAAATAAAGGCAAAAGGCACACAGAAAAAGAATAACAAAAGTTTTACTTACATGTAGCCATTTCTCTGCTTCACTTACCTGTCATTGGTTGTTGGCCGCCCACGTCATTTCCTCAGCGCGGTCTGGAACAGAAATTCCATCGGCTGAAAATGCTGCCTCCTCAGCACGCCTGCTGACGCTCGCGTGAGCCCCCTCTAAAGACATCCTCATGGAGGATGCAGGAGCTCAGCGCGGAGCGTCAGCACTGCTTCGCGCGGCCTGTCCTTCTATGGACTCGGCCTTGGGTTCTAAATGTAAACATTTGGCACAGGAATTGTTCTTTGTTTCCCATAAATGTAAGGCCAATCCTTTTACCAGCAGCATACTTCACAAATGAAAGGTATCGCCCAGTCTCCCTCCTGCCTTTTGCCTTTAAACTCCTTGAACGCCTTGTATTCTCTCACTTGCTCCATTTTCTCACCTCCTATTCTCTCCTAGACCCTCTACAACAGGGTTTCCCAAACTTTTTTTTCCGTGACCCGGTTATTTTTATACTTCTCCTTCGTGACCCACTAAAAATGTTTTCGCCTATACTGGCCTATAGGTAAAATAAAACAGATATGAATGTCCACACAGTTTTCATATATTATAATAAACAAACATTTATTCTTACAACAATGTAAAGAAATCAAACTAAAACCAATAAATTAATGAGAAGTGTGATGCTGTTTCTTGCTAACTAGAAACTTCAGGTTTGGAGGAAAGGATGATAACTTTATTCTTAGATCCGGTTCGACTTCCAATCGGTTTCTATATTTATTTTTTAGGAAAACCAATGTTGAAAAGCCTGCTTCACACTTATAGGTCGTGACAAAAGGCATTAGAAATTGTATAGCTTTTTCTGCTAAAACTGGGTACTCCTGACGACAAGACAGCCAAAAATCCACCAGTGGTATTCTGTCGAAGATGTCTTTGAGTGCCGTATCACACGACAGTTCAATTATAAAATCAATATCTGAATCCTGCAATTCTGTGTTGGATTCTACGTTCACTGTAAAAGGGTTCCTTATCCATGCTTTGTTGCTGTTGATTGGGGGGAAATATTCCTTCATACTTGTCTCCAGTCCTAGCAGATGTTCCTTGATAGCAGCCGAAATCTCATCCGGCATGGAACTCATGTTATACTCTTTTTGTAACTCTGTTAGCTTTGTAAAAGCTTTGAAATTCCCTGCTTCCACACGACGGGACCACAAATTGAGTTTTCTCGTTGCAGCTTCCACCTTCTCTTGCACTTTAAAGACAGTTACATTGCTACCTTGTAATGTCAGATTTAAATTATTTAAAAAATCAAAAATGTCACAAAGGTAGGCTACCTTGATTAGCCAATTGACATCATGAAAACTGTCTTTGAATTCAAATATTACATCCTTAGCTGTTGGGGGATGTTGGTCTAAGAACATTAAAACTTCTTCCTTCATTTCAATAAGTCTTTTTAAAACATTCCCTCTTGATAGCCATTGCACCTCGCAGTGTAAAAGAAGATGTTCATGTTCACTCCCCATTTCTTTGCACAACGCAGAGAATATTCTTGAATGTAGTGGACGAGATTTTATATAGTTTATAAATCTTACACACTGTTGCATAGTTGCAGTTAAAAGCAATGGCATTTTTTTGACGGCCAATGCTTCTCTGTGAATGCTACAATGCACCCATACACAGTCCGGTGCTATGGCTTTGATCCTCGGAAAAAGTCAAGTACGAGCGCCTGCCATTGCGCGTGCTCCATCGCTACTCAGTCCCACACATTTCTTCCATTCAAGGCCATTTTGATTGATGTAATTATCGATCAAATTAAAAATTTCTTCAGCTGTTGTTCTTGTTGTCAGAGGTTTACAAAAGAGAAATTCTTCGCGAGTTGTATTGGCAAAATCGTATCTCACAAAACACATTAGATTGGCTTTGTCCGATATGTCTGTACTTTCATCGACTTGCAAGGAAAAAAACCTACACTCTTTTAAGTGACTTACGACAGTTTCTTCGATATTATCTGCCATCTCCACGATTCTACGCTTCACTGTGTTATTTGATAGCGCCAGCATATTTACTTGTTTCTCCTGCTTTTTATCGCATATTCGAGATGCTAACACTTTCATTGCTGGAACTATTAATTTCTCAGCAATTGTGTGAGGATAACCAGTTTCAGCAATTAAGTGTGATATTTCATAAGAGGCCATTACAAGGTTTTCAGATTGAGGGCCCTGAGAAAAATTCAAAGACATAGTCTTTTTAGTAGCTATTAATTCTCTCTTTTTATTTATGAAGAAATCTATTGACTTATTACTGTATTCCGGATGTTTCAATTCCAAGTGCCGCTTCAACTTTGAAGGTTTCATGGACTCGTTTGAAAGTGCCGAAAAACAAATAACACATAATGGTTTCTCATCAGCACCCTTGATGAACCCGAATTGTATGTAATCCTCAGAATACTGTCGGGTCCAGGGCTCCTTCTTCTTTTTTGCAAAAGTAGCAGACTGCACATCGTGCGGCCGTTTGTTACTGCCAATGTTAGAACTCGTGCCCGGCTGCTCATCACTTGACTGTCTGTTGGTGCCGCTCTCCGAACTTGTACCCGGCTGCACATCACTCGATTGTTTATCGGTGCTAGTCGAAGAGTTCGTAACCGGCACATTGTTTGTTTGTGTTTTTTTTAACCATTTATCCATCGTCAAATTAAATCAGTAAATAGAAAAGAAAAAGCACAGAAGCGCACAGAGGTTGAAAAAATATGTGTATGGGGGGGGGGGGGGTAAAGGTCAGAGTGGGCTGCTAGCTGATAGATTCTTTTGAATCTGCTACTAATTTAGTTGCTACTTTAGTTTAGTTTGTGGGGGTTTGGTTTTCTTTATCTAATTAGAGAGTGGGCTCTTTCTTGTTTTTCATAGGTCTCTCATTCAGACCTGGGTCTCCCCCCTTTTAATGGCTCTCTCCGGTGGCGCTGCTCCTCTTTGCCTTTTAATTAGGTTATTTTTTTCTCCCCCTCTGCCACCCCGACTAACCTTGTCACAGTATCTTGGCCTTTAGGTGTCCATTCGTCCGTGGCTCCACTGGGGGGGGGGGGGAATCACAGCCTTTCCTCCGGTGGTATCGCAGGGGCTTCCCCGATCGCAGACAGGGTCGGTGAGTGGTACGCGGGAGATGGCTTGGGCTCCTAGCTAGAATTGTTGCGCCACAGTATACATGGCGCGCTCTTCCTCACAGCTATACCGGCGCCAAATCGGCGTTACCTTGTAGGGCCGGCGGTATTCAGGGGGCTCCTGTTCAGCTCCTGGGTGGTTCGCTCATCTCTCCTGTCCGCTTCCGGTTCGTCCGAGCAAGTTCTTCCTCTGCTACAGCCCCCGCAACCGCTCTGCCCTTTGTCATGGCCACACCCCTTGACAACTATCGTCTCGCGGAGGAGGAGCGGGCAAGAGCGGAGGTGAGGCAGCGGGAGATGTGAGCAGAGGAGGAGCGGGCCAGAGCGGAGGTGAGGCAGCGGGAGCAGATGTGAGCGGAGGAGGAGCGGGCCAGAGCGGAGGTGAGGCAGCGGGAGCAGATGTGAGCGGAGGAGGAGCGGGCCAGAGCGGAGGTGAGGCAGCGGGAGATGTGAGCAGAGGAGGAGCGGGCCAGAGCGGAGGTGAGGCAGCGGGAGATGTGAGCAGAGGAGGAGCGGGCCAGAGCGGAGGTGAGGCAGCGGGAGCAGATGTGAGCGGAGGAGGAGCGGGCCAGAGCGGAGGTGAGGCAGCGGGAGATGTGAGCAGAGGAGGAGCGGGCCAGAGCGGAGGTGAGGCAGCGGGAGCAGATGTGAGCAGAGGAGGAGCGGGCCAGAGCGGAGGTGAGGCAGCGGGAGCAGAGGTGAGCGGAGGAGGAGCGGGCCAGAGCGGAGGTGAGGCAGCGGGAGCAGAGGTGAGCGGAGGAGGAGCGGGCCAGAGCGGAGGTGAGGCAGCGGGAGCAGAGGTGAGCGGAGGAGGAGCGGGCCAGAGCGGAGGTGAGGCAGCGGGAGATGTGAGCAGAGTAGGAGCGGGCCAGAGCGGAGGTGAGGCAGCGGGAGCAGATGTGAGCAGAGGAGGAGCGGGCCAGAGCGGAGGTGAGGCAGCGGGAGCAGAGGTGAGCGGAGGAGGAGCGGGCCAGAGCGGAGGTGAGGCAGCGGGAGCAGAGGTGAGCGGAGGAGGAGCGGGCCAGAGCGGAGGTGAGGCAGCGGGAGATGTGAGCAGAGGAGGAGCGGGCCAGAGCGGAGGTGAGGCAGCGGGAGCAGAGGTGAGCGGAGGAGGAGCGGGCCAGAGCGGAGGTGAGGCAGCGGGAGCAGATGTGAGCAGAGGAGGAGCGGGCCAGAGCGGAGGTGAGGCAGCGGGAGCAGAGGTGAGCGGAGGAGGAGCGGGCCAGAGCGGAGGTGAGGCAGCGGGAGATGTGAGCAGAGGAGGAGCGGGCCAGAGCGGAGGTGAGGCAGCGGGAGCAGATGTGAGCGGAGGAGGAGCGGGCCAGAGCGGAGGTGAGGCAGCGGGAGCAGATGTGAGCGGACGAGGAACGGGCCAGAGCGGAGGTGAGGCAGCGGGAGATGTGAGCAGAGGAGGAGCCGGCCAGAGCGGAGGTGAGGCAGCGGGAGCAGATGTGAGCAGAGGAGGAGCGGGCCAGAGCGGAGGTGAGGCAGCGGGAGATGTGAGCAGAGGAGGAGCGGGCCAGAGCGGAGGTGAGGCAGCGGGAGCAGAGGTGAGCAGAGGAGGAGCAGGCCAGAGCGGAGGTGAGGCAGCGGGAGCAGATGTGAGCGGAGGAGGAGCGGGCCAGAGCGGAGGTGAGGCAGCGGGAGCAGAGGTGAGCGGAGGAGGAGCGGGCCAGAGCGGAGGTGAGGCAGCGGGAGCAGATGTGAGCGGAGGAGGAGCGGGCCAGAGCGGAGGTGAGGCAGCGGGAGCAGATGTGAGCGGAGGAGGAGCGGGCCAGAGTGGAGGTGAGGCAGCGGGAGATGTGAGCAGAGGAGGAGCGGGCCAGAGCGGAGGTGAGGCAGCGGGAGCAGATGTGAGCGGAGGAGGAGCGGGCCAGAACGGAGGTGAGGCAGCGGGAGATGTGAGCAGAGGAGGAGCGGGCCAGAGCGGAGGTGAGGCAGCGGGAGCAGAGGTGAGCGGAGGAGGAGCGGGCCAGAGCGGAGGTGAGGCAGCGGGAGCAGATGTGAGCGGAGGAGGAGCGGGCCAGAGCGGAGGTGAGGCAGCGGGAGCAGATGTGAGCGGAGGAGGAGCGGGCCAGAGCGGAGGTGAGGCAGCGGGAGCAGATGTGAGCGGAGGAGGAGCGGGCCAGAGCGGAGGTGAGGCAGCGGGAGCAGAGGTGAGCGGAGGAGGAGCGGGCCAGAGCGGAGGTGAGGCAGCGGGAGCAGATGTGAGCGGAGGAGGAGCGGGCCAGAGCGGAGGTGAGGCAGCGGGAGCAGATGTGAGCGGAGGAGGAGTGGGCCAGAGCGGAGGTGAGGCAGCGGGAGATGTGAGCAGAGGAGGAGCGGGCCAGAGCAGAGGTGAGGCAGCGGGAGCAGAGGTGAGCGGAGGAGTGGGCCAGAGCGGAGGTGAGGCAGCGGGAGATGTGAGCAGAGGAGGAGCGGGCCAGAGCAGAGGTGAGGCAGCGGGAGCAGAGGTGCGGCGACCCGGCATTTTGCTTTCGTGACCCGGTGCCGGGTCGCGACCCACCATATGGGAAACGCTGCTCTACAATATGGCTTCCGCACTGCTCGCTGCTCACGCCACTGACACAGCCCTCACCAAAATAACGAATGACCTCCATATTGCCAAAGACAAATGTCACTACACTCTGCTAATATTACTCAACCTCTCTGTAGCCTTTGATACTGTGGACCACCCTCTTCTCCATCACATTCTTCATACTCCTGGTATGCGTAACAGAACTCTATCCTGGATTTCCTCTCACCTCTCCCATTGTACTTTCAATGTCTCATTTGATAATACAGCCTCATCCTCTGTCCATCTCTCTATGGGGATACCCAGGGGTCTGTCCTGGGACCTCTTCTCTATTCTCTTTACACACTCTCTCAAGACTAGTCATGCTGTGATGTGGCTGCAGGCTTATAACACTTTGGCCAAAGAGTTTAACTAAATGGCTTATTAGAAGTGTAACAGGTTTTCCCGCACCCTCTGGGAGATCACACTATCACTGGGTGTGTTGTGCTGGTTACCTGCTGGTTCACAGTAGCTCTGAGTTTCCGCCGGTGTTAGTAGGGAAGACAGGACAGGCTTTTGGGGTGATGGTTGGTTCTCACTGGTGCGGTGCCTCCATCTCTTGCAGGCTCCAGGAATACCAGAGGCAATCCCTGCAGGAGAACTCACTTCTGCTACTCCTCCTGATCAATTGCAGTCTCAGGCAGGGTATATAAAAAAAGGAACACTTTATTCTTCCACCGCAGGAAATACAGCATACGCTGACACTCTATCTCCAGCCTCCGGATGGTCCCTGGACTCAGCCCCCAGGGTCTATCCTTACTCGTCCCCTACTCTCTGGTGGAGTAGGAGGTAGTAGTCCTACTCCCCTAAGGGAGGGGATGGACTATAGTCAGAGACCTGACTTCACACTCCCTGGAACAGGCGGCACTGTATATGTAGCCCCCCAGGCCCTTTTAGCATGAAGGCTGTGGCAGCACTCTGGCAGTGTGGGGGTTAAACCCATTGCACACGGTCCTACATGTGAGATGTACCAGAGGCAAGTTACATTGTTGCAATATTCAGGCACCTGCTAGTCTGGTGAGCAGGGCTCAGCTAGGAACTTTCTGGTAAGTCATGTGACTGGTGGGGTGGTGCTTTGCAACATCCAGTTTTGCCCAGAGACTGGGGGGAAAAAGGTTGACACCCCCTTGGTAGATAAGGGGGGGGGGGGGGGTGGCCTGGTCTATTCAGAGTGTGTATGCTGGGGCAGAGAGACCTAGGTGCTCTGTCCCCCTCTCCCCCTCTCCCCCTCAGCTGCAGGCACCAGACCCAGCCTTACCATCCAAAAGGTAAGTTTTTTTTAAAATTTGTATTGGGGAGGGTATATTTTTATGTGTTAGGGGGGCTATATATATGGGGTGGGGGGCTTTTTATATGTATTGGGGTTTTTTTATATGCATATTTTCTTTATAAAAAATATTTTTCCTATGTATTGATGTATTGGGGGTCTTTTTTATATGCATTGGGAGCTATTTTTATCTATGTATTGGGTTTTTATATGTATTGGGGGCTTTTATTTATATGTATTTGTTTTTTTATATGTATGGGGGTTATATGTATTGGCTTTTTTTATATGTATTGGGGAGGAGTTTTTTTGTATGTATTTGGGGGGGGTTGTATATATTTTGGGGGTGGGTTTTTTGTATGTACTTGGGGTTGGGAAGTTTTCTGGTACTGTATATATTTTGTGGGGGGTTAGGGTTAGGGTTTTGTGGGGGGAATTGTGTGCGGAGTGGGGTAGTTGACGGAGATGGGTGAGAGGGAGGGCATGGCGTGAGTGAGGAGAAGAGGGAGTGAGACTATAGGGGGGAGAGAAATACTGTACAGTACATGGGAGGCGGGGGGGGGATTGAGTTAGGCTGAGTTCAGGGTGGATGCTGTGGCCGCGAGCTTCCTGTGCGTGCCTCCGCCGCGCGCTCCTGCAACTCGGGGATCTGTGACTTAGCTGCAGGAGTTGGGTTGCGGCGTTTGGGGGTGGGGCCAACGTGTCACGGAGCTGGTTCACTGAATCAGTGACGCGACTGTAGCCGAAAATATCATTTTTGATTGTAGCGGCAAAATGTAGCAGCGACAACGCTGCACTTTGCCGCCGGTGGAGTTTTCAGTTTGAAAACACCCACCGAACAACCCGAAATTGTGACGGACGTGCGCCTTAGGACTAGGCGCTGACCCGTGCTGAGGCGCTGCTGCTCGGCAGTGAGCCCCTGCAGCCGCAATGAGAGCGGCTTTAGCAGGGGCTCGCGCACGCTTCCGTGATGTCACAGCCCCCCGACACGCCCCCGGACGGTGCGCGGTCTAAGGCCAGGGAAAGCACCCGCTTTCCCTCAGCCTCAGCGCGCCTCCGCACGGCTAAAGTCACTGAGCGGACGGCGCTTGCGGCGGGGAATTACATATCTAGATATATGTATGTCCGCGCGCAAGTCCGCGCGCGTGCACACGCTCAGCTACGAACGGCGCTTAGGTAAACAAAAAACCTCTACTTACCCGTGCGCTCAACTACCTGTAAGGGCCCCCCCCCCCGCGTGGGCGCGTACAAGTAGGACATCCGGCGCTCATGCTTGGAGCACTCTCCAAGCATGAGCGCGCTCAGCGCCAGCGGGGACTTAGGGCCTCATGCAGAGAGCAGCGCTATTAACAATCTCGCCATTTTCCGGAGAAAATCGCGCTAAAAACAGCTGAAAATGGCGAGGTAGGAAAAAAGCGCCATTTTTTTTTTCTATTTGAAAATCTCGCCGCGCGGCTGGCGAGAAACTACATCTCGCCAGTCTGAAAAATATCCGAATTCAGAAAGGCGCGCTCGCCATCTAGCGGCTGTTTTTGGCGCGATTTTCCTCAATTTTCTCCGCCAACTAAAGTTGGCAAGAAGCAGGAGCTCGCCGGCTATAGGGGAAAAAAAAAATGCGTGATTTTTTTTTCTCCCTTTCAGCTGCGCGCATCTCCTCATTTACAATTCTCCACATGCAGTAATGCTAAAAATAGCGGATTTCGCCCATTTCTGCATATGGAGAATAAAACTCTCCATTAAAGCTACTTTTTCTTAAACTCTCCAATTTATTCTAGCGCTGCTCTCTGCATAGGCCCCTTAGTCTTAGAGGGGGTAATTGATGGAGGGGGGAGAGTGAAGAGTGAAGTGAGATGCAAGGAAGAGAAATACATGTGAGAGTGGGGTAATTGATGGAGGGGGGAGAGTGAGGCCTAGCTCAGACAGGGCGCGTTGCGACATGCGCGCACTTATACGTCCGTCGCAAATTTGGGTTGTTCGGTGGGAGTTTTTGAAACGGAAAACTCCACCGGCGGCAAAGTGCACCGTTGTTGCTGCGACGTTTTGCCACCACAACCCAAATTGAAATTTTGGCTACAATCGCGTGACGCGAGCTGGTTCAGCCAATTAAGGCGAACCAGCTCCGTGACATGTACGTTATGCCCCCTGCCACGCCCCAACTCCTGCAGTTTGAGCAAAAATCGCTGGGCTGCAGGAGCTTGCGGCGGAGGCACGAACGCAAGTATGCGGGCGTAGCGCCCTGTCTGAGCGCAGCCTGAGAGGTGAGACAGAGGAGAGAGAAATACATGGGAAGAGGGAGGGAAATAGAGGGGCTCACAAGGTGTGAAATGGGGCTTTAAGCACTTCTGATGGGTAGGGGGGGAACTATAGCCCTGGGAAATCTGTCAGCGGCCCTGTATGTGACAAGGACTAATTGTAGTAAAGTATAAATGTACAATAATACAATAAATAAACTTATGTCAAAAACTAATGTTATTAGTTCTTATAAGTAATTTATTAAAAAAAAAAATAAAGTAGGGAGGGGCTAGGTGGCGAGTAAGTTTTTGGTTATATATATATATATATATATACACATACATATTTATACATATATATATATATACACATACCCCGGTTTAAGGACACTCACTTTAAGTACACTCGCGAGTAAAGACATATCGCTCAATAGGCAAACGGCAGCTCACGCATGCGCCTGTCAGCACGTCTTGAACAGCAATACCAGCTCCCTACCTGTACCGAAGCTGTGCGCAAGTGGGGAGACTATAGAGCCTATTACAAATGTGTAATTTACATCAGTTATGCACGTATATGACGATTGCAGTACAGTACATGCATCGATAAGTGGGAAAAAGGTAGTGCTTCACTTTAAGTACATTTTCACTTTACATATATGCTCTGGATCCATTGCGTACATTAATGCGGGGTATGCCTGTAGACACACACACACACACACACACACACACACACACACACACACACACACACACACACACACACACACACACACACACACACACACACACACACACACACACACACACACACACACACACACACACACACACACACACACACACACACACACACACACACACTGTTCGACAAACCTATACATCTGCATGCCCCGGGTGAGTGGATTTCACATCGTGGCGAGCTTCTATTGGCCCAAGCAGCACACGTGTGGTACTAGATGGCAAGTAGATTTTTTTTTGTTCGGCGAGTAGATTTTTTGGTGATTTGTCGACCACTGTAAATACACATACACACACTAAAGAAGAGAGCGGACCCCGCATCCACAAGACTGCCAATAAAGGCAACCAAAAGACTGCCAAAATTATATACTGTATACTGAATAAGTATGTCAGTGGTGCTTAATGAGCCAATAGCTATGTAAGCAAGAACAAAAAGTAGCACTCGGGTATACCGTCTGCAATATCAAAAGTACATATTTATTAAATGTCACAAAACACGATAAAAGATAGCACAGAATTTTAAAACATGGCATGGATCCCCTGTGCGTAAACCATGTAAATAATATAGGACACAATAAACAACCGGGTAGATGGACAGGTGGTATCCCAGGCTGAAAAAAATCCCAGTGTGGTGACCAAAAGATGATCTGGAGGAACCAGTGATGTTGGTAATGATGGGAAGCAGTAGATATAGCTGCTAATAGCCCAAAGCAGGGGTCATCAAACTCTTAGGCCAAAAGAGCCAAATATGAGAAGCACAACGATTTAGAATTTTTCAAAGAGCCATAAATATATTTTTACAAGTACGGTTGATTAACCGTCATCACATCAGGCTGTCCCCCCCCATCATTATTCCCCCCCAATCACATCAGGCTGCCCCCCCATCATTCCCCCCCATTACATCAGGCTGTCCCCCCATCATTATTCCCCCCCAATCACATCAGGCTGACCCCCCATCATTATTCCCCCCCAATCACATCAGGCTGCCCCCCCATCATTATTCCTCCTCATCACATCAGGCTGCCCCCCCATCATTATTCCTCCTCATCACATCAGGCTGCCCCCCCATCATTATTCCCCCCCAATCACATCAGGCTGTCCCCCCATCATTATTCCTCCTCATCACATCAGGCTGCCCCCCCATCATTATTCCCCCCCAATCACATCAGGCTGCCCCCCCATCATTATTCCCCGACAATCACATCAGGCTGCCCCCATCATTATTCCCCCTCATCACATCAGGCTGCCCCCCATCATTATTCCCCCCCAATCACATCAGGCTGCCCCCCCCATCATTATTCCCCCTCATATCAGGCTGCCCCCCCCATCATTATTCCCCCTCATCACATCAGGCTGCCCCCCTATCATTATTCCTCCTCATCACATCAGGCGGCCCCCCCATCATTATTCCCCGTCAATCACATCAGGCTGCCCCCCCCATCATTATTCCTCCTCATCACATCAGGCTGTCCCCCCATCATTATTCCCCCTCATCACATCAGGCTGTCCCCCCATCATTATTCCCCCTCATCACATCAGGCTGCCCCCCTATCATTATTCCTCCTCATCACATCAGGCTGTCCCCCCATCATTATTCCCCGCCAATCACATCAGGCTGCCCCCCATCATTATTCCCCCCCATCACATCAGGCTGCCCCCCCATCATTATTCCCCCTCATCACATCAGGCTGCCCCCCCATCATTATTCCCCCTCATCACTTCAGGCTGCCCCCCCATCATTATTCCCCCTCATCACTTCAGGCTGCCCCCCCATCATTATTCCCCCTCATCACATCAGGCTGCCCCCTCATCATTATTCCCCCTCATCACATCTGGCTGCCCCCATCATTATTCCCCCCCAATCACATCAGGCTGCCCCCCCATCATTATTCCCCCCCAATCACATCAGGCTGCCCCCCATCATTATTCCCCCCCCAATCACATCAGGCTGCCCCCCCATCATTATTCCCCCCCAATCACATCAGGCTGCCCCCCCCCATCATTATTCCCCCTCATCACATCAGGCTGCCCCCCCATCATTATTCCCCCCCAATCACATCAGGCTGCCCCCCCATCATTCCCCCCCATTACATCAGGCTGTCCCCCCATCATTATTCCCCCCCAATCACATCAGGCTGAAGCCCCATCATTATTCCCCCCCAATCACATCAGGCTGACCCCCCATCATTATTCCCCCCCAATCACATCAGGCTGCCCCCCCATCATTATTCCTCCTCATCACATCAGGCTGCCCCCCCATCATTATTCCTCCTCATCACATCAGGCTGCCCCCCATCATTATTCCCCCCCAATCACATCAGGCTGCCCCCCCATCATTATTCCTCCTCATCACATCAGGCTGCCCCCCCATCATTATTCCCCCCCAATCACATCAGGCTGTCCCCCCATCATTATTCCCCCTCATCATATCAGGCTGCCCCCCCATCATTATTCCCCCCCAATCACATCAGGCTGCCCCCCCATCATTATTCCTCCTCATCACATCAGGCTGCCCCCCCATCATTATTCCTCCTCATCACATCAGGCTGCCCCCCCATCATTATTCCCCCCCAATCACATCAGGCTGTCCCCCCATCATTATTCCTCCTCATCACATCAGGCTGCCCCCCCATCATTATTCCTCCTCATCACATCAGGCTGCCCCCCATCATTATTCCCCCCCAATCACATCAGGCTGCCCCCCCATCATTATTCCTCCTCATCACATCAGGCTGCCCCCCCATCATAATTCCTCATCACATCAGGCTGCCCCCCCATCATTATTCCCCGCCAATCACATCAGGCTGACCCCCCATCATTATTCCCCCCCAATCACATCAGGCTGCCCCCCCCATCATTATTCCTCCTCATCACATCAGGCTGCCCCCCCCATCATTATTCCGCGCCAATCACATCAGGCTGCCCCCCATCATTATTCCTCCTCATCACATCAGGCTGCCCCCCCATCATTATTCCCCCTCATCACATCAGGCTGCCCCCCCATCATTATTCCCCCCCAATCACATCAGGCTGACCCCCCATCATTATTCCCCCTCATCACATCAGGCTGTCCCCCCATCATTATTCCCCCCCAATCACATCAGGCTGCCCCCCCATCATTATTCCCCCTCATCACATCAGGCTGCCCCCCATCATTATTCCCCCCCAATCACATCAGGCTGCCCCCCCATCATTATTCCCCGCCAATCACATCAGGCTGCCCCCCATCATTATTCCCCTCTTCACATCAGGCTGCCCCCATCATTATTCCCCCCCAATCACATCAGGCTGCCCCCCCATCATTATTCCCCCTCATCACATCAGGCTGCCCCCCCATCATTATTCCCCCCCAATCACATCAGGCTGTCCCCCCATCATTATTCCCCCTCATCATATCAGGCTGCCCCCCCATCATTATTCCCCCCAATCACATCAGGCTGCCTCCGCCCCAGGGCCGCCAACAGAAATCATGGGGCCCAGGACAAATGAAAGGAGAAGGGCCCCCCGAACCTATAGCGTACCCCCCCCCCGAACCCATAGCGCACCTACCACGAAAAAATATCTTTTAGCGCACAACTTTTACTTAACTGTTTTCTTATTGT
This sequence comes from Ascaphus truei, assembly GCF_040206685.1. Taxonomy (NCBI): domain Eukaryota; kingdom Metazoa; phylum Chordata; class Amphibia; order Anura; family Ascaphidae; genus Ascaphus; species Ascaphus truei. The sequence goes on along the minus strand of NW_027456713.1, from coordinate 138,623 downwards.
GATACAGAAAAAAACATTACAATGCAACCTGTTTATTTTTATATTTTCAACAAAAGATATGTGACTGCCTGCCTGGGTGGATGACTGGGTGGGTGAATGACAGTAGAATGACAGTTGGGTGAATGACGGTGGGTGGGTGAATGATGGTTGTTTGACGGTGGGTGGGTAAATGATGGTGGGTGGGTGAATGACGGTGGGTGCGTGAATGGGAGACAGTGACTGGGTGAATGACAGTGACTAGGTGCGTGGGTGGATGACAGTGATTGGGTGGGTGGGTGAATGACAGTGACTGGGTGGGTGAATGACAGTGACTGGGTGGGTGGATGGCAGTGACTGGGTGGGTGAATGACAGTGGGTGGGTGAGTGAATGACAGTAGGTGGGTGGGTGGGTGAATGACGGTTGAATGACGGTGGGTGAATGATGGTGGATGGGTGAATGATGGTTGTTTGACGGGTGGGTGACTAACAGTGGGTGGGTGGGTGAATGACAGTAGGTGGGTGAATGAGGGTGGGTGGGTGAATGACGGTTGGGTGAATGACGGTGGGTGGGTGAATGACGGTGGTTGGGTGAATGGGAGACAGTGACTGGGTGAATGACAGTGACTAGGTGAGTGGGTGGGTGAATGACAGTGACTGGGTGGGTGAATGACAGTGACTGGGTGGGTGAATGACAGTGACTGGGTGGGTGAATGACAGTGACTGGGTGGGTGGGTGAATGACAGTGGGTGGGTGGGTGAATGACAGTGACTGGGTGGGTGAATGACAGTGACTGGGTGGGTGGGTGAATGACAGTGGGTGGGTGGGTGAATGACAATGGGTGGGTAGGTGAATGACGGTGGGTGGGTGGGTGAAGGACGGTGGGTGGGTGGGTGGGTGGGTGAAGGACGGTGGGTGGGTGAATGGGAGAGAGGGGAGACCAGAGAGAGGGGAGACGGGGGAGACCAGAGAGAGGGGAGACGGGGGAGACCAGAGAGAGGGGAGACGGGGGAGACCAGAGAGAGGGGAGACCAGAGAGAGGGGAGACCAGAGAGAAGGGAGACCAGAGAGAGGGGAGACCAGAGAGAGGGGAGACGGGGTGACAGACTGACCGGGGCAGGGGTTACTGACTGACCGGGGCAGGGGG
>NW_027456713.1:97500-132500 GCF_040206685.1 Ascaphus truei | reverse complement strand
CTCTCCCCTCTCTGTCTCTGTCTCTCCCCTCTCTGTCTCTGTCTCTCTCCCCTCTCTGTCTCTGTCTCTCTCCCCTCTCTGTCTCTCTCTCACTCTCTGTCTCTCACCCACACTTTCTCTGTCTCACACTCTCGATCTGGATATCTTATTTACCCTGTATATCGTAACTGCCCTATACTACACCGAAATAACCTACACTGCTTTCTTCCAGATCTGACTCAAGCTTCACACGGGAGACATCGGAACCCCCCCTAGCCCAGAAGACAGGTAAGGAACACCTCCCCCCAATGTATAACATTGCGGGAATGAGGGTACCTGGACATTGAGGGACTGCGGATCAGGTAAGATTCCAGGCGGGATTGCTGCTTTAAATATTGTGAAGCGGGTTAAGGGGTGCAGGAAACTAGTCATTCACATCTGGTTTTTTTTTCTAGAACACACACACACACACACACACACACACACACACACACACACACACACACACACACACACACACACACACACACGTAACAAGGACTAGATGTAGTATAATGTAATACAATAAATAAACTTATGTCAAAAACGAATGTTCTTACTAGGAATGTATTCAATTTTTTTTTTTTTTTTTTAAAGCGGGCGGGACTAGGGTTGGGGGCGGGACTATGTGGTGAGTAGATTATTTTGGTTCGGCGAGTAGATTTTTGGGTGATTTGTCGAACACTGTATAAATATGTATGTGTATATATATATATATACACACACAGACACACACACAGACACATACACACACACTCACTCACACACACACACACACACATGTATAGTTACCAGAGTAGCCAGAACTGGTCCGGTGGCACATTTCGGTCCTCAAAAGGGACCTTCCACAGGGTCGTGCTAGTCCCTGTTGAGGACCGAAACGTTGGTTTTGGTGTCCTGCGTTATCTTTAATACAGTTTTTTTCTATATATATATATATATATCTTATACTGTATTAGTGAAAGCACTGTATGTTTGCCTGCCTGGATGTCCGGTGTCCCTAGGGGAAATCTCATTGGTCCCTTGGGCCGCCCGCCCCCGCACACCTCTCATTGGGCTCACACACTCACACCACCCCCTTGGCCCGCCCCCCACACCTCTCATTGGCCTGAGGCGGAGTGACGGGCCAAAGGTCCAAAAAAAAAAAAATACACACACACACTGTCACACACACACACACACACACTGACACACACACACACACACACACTGTCACACACACACACACTGTCACACACACACACACTGTCACACACACACACACTGTCACACACACACTGTCACACACACACTGTCACACACACACACACACGCACACACGCACACACTGTCACACACACAGACACACAGACACACACACACACACACACACACACACTGTCACACACACACACACACACACACACACACACTGTCACACACACACACGGGGGGGGGGTTTACATACATTAGCGGGGCTCACAGTGTTAGCAGCACATCTCCCGCTCTCTTCCCCACCGGTCCCGGAGGCTCCGCCTCTTCCTCCGCCTCTCCCTGTTTCCCGCGCCTTCACCCCCCACCCCTCCACGTGGGAGCTGCCGGACGGGAGAGTGAGCTGCCGGACGGGTGATGGCGGTGCCGGACGGGTGAGTGAGCGGTCTTCACGTCCCCTCACCCCCCTTCACCTCCCCCCACTCACTTCCCCTCCACCCCCCCGGCGCCGCTACACTCAGCGGGGGAGCGGAGTGATCACCTCCCCTCACTCACTTCCCCTCACTCACTTCCCCTCCACCCCCCCCCCCGGCGCCGCTACACTCAGCGGGGGAGCGGAGTGATCACCTCCCCTCACTCACTTCCCCTCCACCCCCCCCCCCCCCCCCCCCCCGGCGCCGCTACAGTCAGCGGGGGAGCGGCCACAACACGCTGCCTCCCGCCTCAGATCCACGTGGGAGCTGCCGGACGGGTGAGGGAGCGGCCTTCACCTCCCCTCACCCACCCCTCACTACACTTCCCCTCCCTTCCACATCCCCTCCACCTCCCCTCCCTCTCCCCTCCACCTCCTCTCCCCTCCACCTCCCCTCCCTCTCCCCTCCACCTCCCCTCCCTCTCCCCTCCACCTCCCTTCCACCTCCCTTCCACATCCCCTCCACCTCCCCCTCCACCTCCCCTCCACCTCCCCTCCACCTCCCCTCCACCCCCCCTCCACCTCCCCTCACCCACCCCTCACTACACTTCCCCTCCCATCCACATCCCCTCCACCTCCCCTCCACTTCACCCCCCCTTCACCTCCCCTCCACCCCCCCCTCCACCCCCCCCTTAACCTCCCCTCCACCCCCCCCTTAACCTCCCCTCCACCCCCCCCTTAACCTCCCCTCCACCCCCCCCTTCACCTCCCCTCCACCCCCCCCTCTTCACCTCCCCTCCACCCCCCCCCCTTCACCTCCCCTCCACCCCACCTTCACCCCCCTTCACCTTCCCTTCACTCCCCCTTACAACCTCCCACCACCTCCCCCCCTTCCCACCTTCCAACCACCTCCCCCCTCTTCCCACCACCTCCGCCCCCTTTCCACCGCCCCCCCCTTCCCACCACCCCCCCTTCCCACCACCTCCCCCCCCTTCCCACCACCTCCCCCCCTTCCCACCACCTCCCCCCTCCTCCCCCCTTCCCACCACCTCCCCCCTCTTCCCCCCTTCCCACCACCTCCCCCCTCTTCCCACCACTTCCCCTCCTCCATCTCCCCCCTTCCCCTCCTCCACCTCCCCCCTCCTCCACCTCCCCCCCCTTCCCCTCCTCCACCTCCCCCCTTCCCCTCCTCACCTCCCCCCTTACCCTCCTTACCCTCCTCACTTCCCCTCCACCTCCCCCTTTCCCCATCCCCCCTCCACCCCCTTCCCCCCCTCCACCCCTCTTTCCCCCCTTCCCCCTCTTTCCCCCCTTTCCCTCCTCCCCCACCTTTCCCCCCTTTTCCCCTCGCCCACCTTTACCCCCTTTCCCCCTTCACCCCTCCCCCCCTTCACCCTTACCTCCCCCCCTTCACCCTTTCCCCCACCTCCCCCCCTCCCCCCTTCTCCTCCCCCCTTCCCCTCCTCCCCCACCTCCCTCTTCCCCCTTCCTCTCCTCCACCTCCCCCTTCCCTTCCTCCCTTCGCCTCCTGTCACCCCCCTCCTGTCACCCCCCCCCTCCCTTCACCTCCTGTCACCCCCCCCCCCTCCCTTCACCTCCCGGCAACCCCCTCCACCTCCCGTCACCCCCCCTTCACCTCTCCCCCTTCACCTCCCCTCACCTCCCCTCACCCCCCCTTCACCTCCCCTCCGCCCCCCCTTCACCTCCCCTCCGCCCCCCCTTCACCTCCCCTCCGCCCCCCCTTCACCTCCCCTCACCATCCCCCACCACCCCCCCCCTCACCACCCATCCTCACCTCCCCTCCGACCTCCCCTCCGCCCCCCTTCACCTCCCCTCACCACCCCCCACCACCCCTCCGACCTCACCTCCCCTCCTTCAACGCCTTTCGTCCACCCTCCCGCCTCTGCCTTTCGCCCACCCGCACTTCTGCCTTTCACCCGCCCACCGCTCACATCCCCGCGCCACACAGCCGCCGCACGCACTAAACAGACCTGCCACACTCGACACACACCCGCCGCCTCTCACCCACCCCACACACTCGACACACACCCGCCGCCTCTCACCCACCCCACACACTCGACACACACCCGCCGCCTCTCACCCACCCCACACACTCGACACACACCCGCCGCCTCTCACCCACCCCACACACTCGACACACACCCGCCGCCTCTCACCCACCCCACACACTCGACACACACCTGGCGCATCCTGCCCCTACGCAACAATATCACTGACCAGCTGTCACCCGCACTCGCCACACACCCGCCGCCTCACACCCTAGCAGGACCCCGACCCACAACCAGCACTCACAACCCACGCACCACCCGCCGCCTCACACCCTAGCAGGACCCCCACTCGCAGACAGCACTCACAACCCACGCGCCACCCGCCGCCTCACACCCTAGCAGGACACACGCCTCACATTTTTACATCACTTATGTCACCAAAATATACATTGTACTGTGGTGTGTTTACAATAAACCATTTTTATACAACATCGTATTACATTTTCTTCCATCTTTCTTTTCAACATTATTATCCAACCTTTCCAACAAACAGTCACCTATTGTTCCACGATTTATAAATAATACTACCTATTACGCATTTACATCCCGGGCAACGCCGGGTCTCTCAGCTAGTATATATATATATATATATATATATATACACACACATACATATATATGGATACATACATACACACACTGAAATAAAAAAAAATACCATTTAAACAATAAATATTTAAATGGAATTAAACACTTTTGAGAGTGTTAAACCATTAAGAAGTTTCACTTGCATGCTTGCCACACACAATTTTTTGTCATATTGAATGTAGCACTGTAGTTTTGCCTTTTGTTGTATACATCTGGTCACACCCAATAGCACTCCCTTTGACACAAATATATATATGATATGATGTGTTGGGGTTAGAGCTTGCAGGGATTGTGCATGTTCGCATCTCCTGCTGAAATCCCTCTCCTGACTTCCTATTGAATCCCGTATTACTAACAAAATTCTCGTCATCTCTTTTAAGTCTATACACGCCTCTGCTCCTCCTCCCATCTCAGCCCTAAATTCTCACAATACACCTGCCCGACTCTTGCGTTATGCGCAAGGATGTCTTCTCTCTACCCCTTTTGTATCGAAAGCCCTCCTCCGCCACAACCCTTTTCACTCACTCAAGAGGAAGGCGGAGAACAGGGCTTTCTGGCTGCTAACCACTTCCGGGCAGCAGGTGGCGCTGCAGAGCTCTCCATAGCTGCTCCTCTCTACCTCTCCCTGTTCTTTGTGTCTGTGTTGGTAAGTGTGTGTGTATATATATATATTTGTAATGCATATGTGTGTGTTTCATGCATTAAGTGCATATATATGTTGTATAGTTAGTGTTTTTTAATATGGTGAATATGTGTGTATGTGTCTCTTACACTAAGGCCCGGGCATGGTCAGCGTCTAAGGCAGTGAGCCCCTGCAGCCGCAATGAAAGTGGCTTTAGCAGGGGCTCGCGCACGCTTGCGGAAGCGTAGCCGACAATAATTTTTTAGTTTAAGCGCTCACGAGAGCGCAGGGCCGGTCACGTGAGCGGTTCGCCCAATGAGGGCTCCGTGACGTCACTGGTCCGCTCCCCCCCCCTGACACGCCCCCAGACGGAGCGCAAACTTAGGCCAGGAAAAGCACTTGCTTTCCCTCAGCCTCCGCACGGCTGAAGTCTCTATGGACTCAGCCTAATGTTGCATGTTTGGTATGCGTGTATATGGTGTAGTGTTTGGAGAGATGGGGCAGGAGAGGATGGGGGGAGACGGAGGGTTGAGGGAGGAGAGTTGATGGGGGGGAGAGAGGATTGGGCTTAGAGGGAGGATAGAGGATTGGGGGAGGAAGAGCGTCACTATGGGGGAAAAGGAGGAAAGCAAAAAAAGGGAGCGCATGTTTCCTGTTTATTTTTACATTTGAAAATCTGGTAACCCTAAGGAGGAGGGGGGAGAGATGATGAGGAGGGGGAGAGATGATGATGATGATGAGGTTGGATGGTGAGATACTGCAGGGGTGAGCAAACTTTTTATGCCGAGCCTCCCTTTTCATCCATGACATTTCTCGGGCCCCCCCTGCCCGATATAATCAAAATCACATGAAAAAAAAAAACCTTTCTTAAACAGTATACAATGTAAATACAAATATGTCTAAGGCCGCGCATATAGTGCCCGCGACAGAGAAGCGTGATGTCACTCGTCGCCGCTAGCGAAAGTTACATAGTTACATAGTAGATGAGGTTGAAAAAAGACATAGGTCCATCAAGTTCAATCTATGCTAAATTTAGACAACAGATACTTTATCCTATATATATACTTACTTATTGATCCAGAGGAAGGCAAACAAAAAACCCCATTAAGGGGAAAAATTAATTCCTTCCTTACTCCAAGAATTGGCAATCGGATTAATCCCTGGATCAACATCCTTCCCATGTATACTTATTTGGTATATCCCTGTATACCTTTCCCATCTAAAAAGATGTCTAACCTTTTTTTGAACAAATCTATTGTATCTGCCATCACAGTCTCCATGGGTAATGAATTCCACATTTTAACTGCCCTTACGGTAAAGAACCCTTTCCTTTGTTGCTGGTGAAATTTCCTTTCCTCCAACCTTAAGGGATGGCCCAGAGTCCTTTGTACTACCCGTGGGATGAATAGTTCTTTTGAAAGCTCCTTGTATTGTCCCCGAATATATTTGTATATAGTTATCATATCCCCTCTTAGACGCCTCTTTTCTAATGTAAATAAATCTAATTTAACTAGCCTCTCCTCATAAGTTAGAATGTCCATCCCCTTTATTAATTTTGTGGCTCTTCTCTGCACTCTCTCTAGTGCCATAATGTCTTTTCTTAGGATTGGTGCCCAAAATTGTACTCCATATTCAAGGTGTGGTCTTACTAATGCTTTGTAAAGGGGCATAATTATATTTACTTCCCTTCCATCCATTGCCCGTTTGATGCAGGATAAGATCTTGTTTGCCTTTGCAGCTACTGCATGACATTGGGCACTATTGCTAAGCCTGCTGTCTACAAGCACTGCTAAATCTTTCTCCATCAAGGATTCCCCCAATATATCTCTATTTAATTTGTAAGTCGCCTTTTTATTCTTGTATCCCAAATGCATAACCTTACATTTATCTGTATTAAACCTCATCTGCCATTTACCTGCCCACGTTTCCAGTCTCTCCAAGTCCTTCTGAAGAGAAATGACATCCTGCTCTGATTCTATTACCTTACACAATTTAGTATAATCAGCAAAGATGGAGACTTTGCTCTCGATCCCAACCTCAAGGTCATTAATAAACAAGTTAAAAAGCAGGGGTCCCAGTACCGATCCCTGAGGTACTCCACTCACGACTTTAGCCCAACCTGAAAAAGTTCCATTTATGACAACCCTCTGTTGTCTGTCCTTTAACCAGTTTTCAATCCAGGTGCATATATTATTACTGAGTCCATCTTTCTTTATTTTGTACACCAACCTCTTGTGTGAAACCGTATCAAAAGCCTTTGCAAAATCTAAGTAGACCACATCAACTGCATTACCCTGGTCTAAATTCCTACTTACCTCCTCAAAGAAACAAATAAGGTTAGTTTGGCAAGATCTATCCTTCATAAATCCATGCTGACTATCACTAATAATTTTGTTTTCCATTAGGTATTCCTGAATATTATCCCGTATTAAACCTTCAAGTAGTTTCCCTATTATTGAAGTCAGGCTTACAGGTCTGTAATTTCCCGGTTGTGATCTAGCTCCCTTTTTAAATATAGGCACCACATCTGCTTTACGCCAATCTTGTGGTACTGAGCCTGTGGAAATGGAGTCCTTGAATATTAAATATAATGGTTTTGCTATTACTGAGCTTAACTCCTTGAGAACTCTTGGATGTATGCCATCGGGGCCAGGTGCCTTATTTACTTTTATTTTTTCAAGTCGCTTATGAACTTCTTTCTCAGCTAACCAATTGTTCATTAATATGGAGGTTGTAGCTTCATCCTGCGGCACTACTATTGAACTTGGTATACACAGAGGCAAAGAATTTGTTTAATACCTCAGCTTTTTCCTTATCTCCAATAATCTGCCTGCCCATCTCACATTGAAAGGGTCCTATATTTTCTTTTCTCATTTTTTTGTTATTAAGGTACTTGAAGAACTTTTTAGGGTTGACCTTACTTTCTATTGCAATCCTTTTTTCATTATCCATTTTTGCTAATTTGATTGCCCTTTTGCAATTTTTGTTACATTCCTTATAATTCTGATACAATGTCTCTGTCCCTTCTGACTTAAAGAATCTAAACGCCTTCCTCTTCTTGTCCATTTCCTCCCCTACCTGTTTATTTAGCCACATTGGTTTTGACTTATTTCTTTTATACTTATTACCCAAGGGTATACACTGATAAGTGTGCTTTTCTAACAATGTTTTAAACACTGCCCATTTATCTTCTACATTTTTCCCTGCAAAAACATCATCCCATTGTATTACTACTAGAATAGACCTCAGTTTATTAAAATCTGCCTTTCTAAAGTTTAAAGTCTTTGTTGAACCCAAGTAATCTGTTTTTTGATAATTTATTTCAAATGAGACAATGTTATGATCACTGTTACCCAAATGTGCCAGGACTTGAATATTTGTTATTACTTCTACATTGTTTGATATGACCAAATCCAGTATTGCCCCTCTCCTGTTTGGTTCCTCAATAATTTGGGTCATATAATTGTCTTTAAGCACCCCCAAAAACCTGTTCCCTTTTGTTGTAACGCTAATCTCATTGCCCCAGTCTATGTCAGGATAATTAAAATCCCGCATTATGCAAACATGACCCAGTTTTGATGCCTTCTCCATTTGCAAAAGTATTTTAGCTTCCTCAATCTCAAAGATATTTGGTGGTTTATATCATATTGCCACAAACATTTTCTTTATACTTTTACCTCTACTGCTAATTTCTATCCACAAAGTCTCTACATTTTCATCATTCCTTTCATAGACATCATCCCTTATAATAGGTTTTAGATCCGGTTCAACATATAAACATACTCCACCTCCCCTTCTATTTGTTTGATCCTTCCGAAAAAGAGAATAACCCTCTAAATTAACTGTCCAGTCATGAGTTTCATCCCATCATGTTTCAGTAATGCCTATGATATCATACTGCTCCCTTGCAGCTATTAATTCAAGCTCCCCCATTTTATCTGTCAGGCTTCTTGCATTAGCAAGCATGCATTTCAGTTTTTTTTCAGCCTGTACTATTATCTTATCTGCTCCTTCCTTTCTGCTCCCACTTGGTTTAGTCTTTAGAAGTTTTCTAGTATTATCTGTATTTACTTTGGGTGTCTCACAGCTTGTCAAACTTGCACTTGCCCCCATTCTACCTCCATACCTCCTTGAATCCTCACCTATTCCATTTAGTTCATTATCTGTTTCATTCCCCTCCCCCCCTCCATCCTAGTTTAAAATCTCCTCCAACCTTTTTAGCATTCTCCCCCCTAGCACAGAAGATCCCTCTTCATTGAGGTGCAATCCGTCCCTAGAATATAGATGGCACCCCTCAGAAAAGGAGTCCCAGTGCTCTAAAAACCCAAACCCCTCCTTCCTGCACCACTTTCTTAGCCATGCATTAACCTCCCTGATCTCTGACTGTCTCCCTGCGGTAGCGCATGGCACTGGTAGTATTTCAGAAAATACTACCTTGGAGGTCCTTGCCTTAAGCTTTTGGCCTAGATCCCTGTAATCATTTTTTAGGACCCTCCATCTTTCTCTAACTTTGTCATTGGTGCCAACGTGTACCAAGACCGCCGGGTAAATCCCAGCCCCCCCCCAACAATCTGTCTACCCGATCCGCAATGTGCCGAACCCGAGCACCCGGGAGACAACAAACTGTTTGGTTCATGCGGTCCTGGCAACAGATTGCCCTATCTACCTTCCTAATAATGGAGTCCCCTACCACCACTCTTTCTTTGTATCTGAGCATCCTGAGTCACCACTGGGCTGGAGGAACTATTCCCCTGGCTGCTAGAGGAATTAGTCTCCTCCAGCCTTGCCATTTCTGCCCCAACATTCCCAATATCTTCACTCAACACGGCAAATCTATTGGGATGTGTCAGCTCAGAAATTACCTGCCTCTCCCTATTGCCCCTGCTTCCCCTTCTAACTGTCACCCAGCTACCTACCTGCTCCTCACTAACAGAAACCAAGCTACCTACCTTCTCCTCACTAACAGCGCCACTATCTGCATTACTAGTCGAAGCAAGGGCCTGCTCAGTGAGCTCTAATTCCCTTTCAAGATTGCCAATGTCCCTCAATATTGCAAGTTGCCTCTTCAGATCAGCAATCTCAGATTCTAAAGAGACCACCCGCTCACACCTCTCACAGCGGTATGCTCCTTGGAACAGCTGCTCCAAGTGCACATACATGTGGCAAGATGTGCATTGAGTGGCATTTTCAATCCTGCTCATTCTAGCAACTATGAAGTTTAGAAGTACTAACAGTAAACTGTACTTCAATAACTATACCTTGTTTAACCACTTCCTTGTTGAAACTGCTTCTGGTTCTAACTGCACACACTTAAACAACCAGCACTTGAAATCAACCACACAGATCAGTCAGTACACGCAGTACACGGGTGATGTCACCCGTCGTCGCTAGCGAAAGTTGTATTTCGCTTTATGGCGGCGCGGGTGACCAGGCCATTGATTGGTTCAGAGGCTGTCACGAGACGACAGCCCCTGAAAAATCAAATATTGCCGGCTTCAAAAAATTGCGTCGCCCCGTCGCGCTTACTATAAGCGCACGCGGCGGCGACAATGCATTTGTTTTCGGGCGGCGTCGCCGGCACTATAAGCGCAGTCTAAGTACTTACATACTTTAACAGCTCGCTCTTGCAAAATTAGGCTGCGTCCACGCTGCTGCTGAGAGTGGCGACATCACCAACTCTCCAAGCATGAGCACAGGGTGTTCTGCATAATTTTGCAAGCACGAGCGGGGAAGTGTTTTCACTTTTTTCCCCCCCCCATTATTTCTGTACATTCATAGTATGATTGATATAGTGGCAGCCTACCCTTTCACTTGCAGAGGATCGCAGCGAAGCAGGTTGCCAGCGGAGGAGAGCAGGAACACAGCGCTATTGCAGGGCAGACACCGGAGGGAGGGGCGTTTTACATCACAGCGCTCACACGTGCTCCTCCCCCGTACCTCCGAATCACATATCCGCCACCTGCACTATTCTGTTCAGCCGCCCGCGCACATCTTCTTGGCCGCCCGCGCACATCTTTTTCACCTGTGCACCCATGTTTTGCCGCACGCGCCCCGCCTAAATAATCTTGTGCCCTGGGCGCCCCTCCCCCCCCCCCCAGTTTGTGCACTGCCGCATTCAATCACAACACCCACACAATCACAGACAACACAGATATTCAATCACCACACACACACAATCCCACACACACTCAACACCCCCCCACACACACACACTCAACCCCCCACCCCCACACATTCAACCCCCCCCCACACACACTCAACCCCCCCCCACACACACTCAACCCCCCCCCCCACACACACACTCAACCCCCCACCTCACACAAACACTTAACCCCCCACCTCACACAAACACTCAACCCCCCCACACACACACTCAACCCCTCCACACACACACTCAACCCCTCCACACACACACTCAACCCCACCACACACACACACTCAATCCCCCCTCACACACACTCAACCCCCCCCCCACACACACTCAACCCCACACACACACACACACTCAACCCCACACACACACTCAACCCCACACACACACTTAACCACATACACACAACCCCAAACACACACTCAACCCCCCCCCACACACACACACACTCAACCCCCCCACACACACAACCACACACACACACACTCAACCTCACACACACACACTCAACCCCACACACACTCACACACACTCAACCCCCCCCCCACACACACACCCAAACCCCCCCCACACACACACTCACCCCCCCCCACACACACTCAATCACCCCCCCCCCACACACACACACTCAATCACCCCCCCCCACACACACACTCAACCCCCCCCCCACACACACACTCAACCACCCCTCCCACACACACACTCAACCCCCCCCACACACACACACACACTCAACCCCCCACCCCACACAAACACTCAACCCCCCCACACACACTCAACCCCTCCACACACACACTCAACCCCTCCACACACACTCAACCCCACCACACACACATACTCAATCCCCCCTCACACACACTCAACCCCCCCCCACACACACACACATACACTCAACCCCACACACACACACACACACACACACACACACACACACACACACACACACACACACACACACACACACACACACACACACACACACACACACACACACACACACACACAACCCCAAACACACACTCAACCCCCCCCACACACACACACACTCAACCCCCCCCCCACACACACACACTCAACCCCCCCACACACACAACCACACACACACACTCAACCCCCCACACACACACTCAACCCCCCACACACACACTCAACCCCACATACACACACACTCAATCACCCCCCCCACACACACTCAATCACCCCCCCCCACACACACTCAACCCCCCCCCCACACACACTCAACCACCCCTCCCACACACACATTCAACCCCCCCCCACACACACTCAAACCCCCCCCCCCACACACACACTCAACCCCCCCCCCCCCCCCACACACACACTCAACCACACACACATACACACCTGGTGGGGGGAGGGTGTAACTAAGCCTGCCAAGGTCCCCCATGTACTGCTGAAAACGGGCAGGTAACAGACAGGAGAAGGAGGGCTTTTGTGCAGGGAAGGCCCCGCAGCAAGGCCCGGCCCCCTCTGACACAGAAAGAGAAGAGAAGCAGCCTCTGCACGGAGCTTCTGGCCGCCCGTGCACAGCTCTGCCCGCCCCCAGGTTTCCCTGCACGCAGGCCGTGCCCCCCCTAAATAATCTTGTATGTATGTGTGTGTGTATATATATACATATACACACACACACACACACACACACACACACACACACACACACACACACACACACACACACACACATACATGAATACATACACGCGCACAGTGGCTTGCAGAAGTATTTTATTTTGGATATATAGGATACCGTTCGGATGAAGGTTAGATTAATGATCAAATGTGCAAAAATTAGTGCGAATAAATTGAAGCAATAAAACATTCTGTTTCGTGCGGTATTATTTATTAAGCTCAATTAGACGTTTAACACATTTGAACGAGCGTCAACACTCATTCAAGTTAATGGCAGTTAACGTTCTTTGGACGCGTTAACCCGTTACAAATTTGGTAGCGCTGGTTCCCCCTGTCCTGTCTCCACTAACCCCCCTCCCCCCGCTGCTGCGCACAGGTGATTGAACATTTGTAATTGTTGCACTTGTTCCCCCTGGTGTCTCTCCCCCCTCCTGTGAGGTGAGGGCGGGATTTTTAGGAACTATCTGGCAACACTGTTCATTTCCCTCTCTCCCTTGGCTGTGTAAGGTTCAGTTTTCTTTTACGCCTCCTGAAGCTGTGTCCTGCCTGCCCTGTTGCCATTCTACCTTGCGTTGAAGATTCTGCATTTTCCCACCCTGACCTCAGAACTGTGACCCCCTATTATTCTGCTTTCTCCAGCCCTGACCCCGGAATAGAGACCTTGATTATTCTGCCTTCTGCCCTAACCTCTGACTCGGACCTCACTATTTTACTCTTCAGGATTTGGATCCCAGGCACAGGTCGGTCTCTACTCTCCACCTCTGCCTAGCGGATCTGTCTCTGGACAGTACACAGCAACGTATTTATTTTATTTATAAAATGTTTTATCAGGAAGAATACATTGAGATTTACCTCTCGTTTTCAAGTATGTCCTGGACATAGTTAATGACAAATAATACATGTGTAACGGGTATTCCACCCCACCCAATCTCATAGTGTGGGTGAGTAGAACTTGCAGTGTTACCGGTGTGGTGCGTATACCTGCAGGCTCACAGGAGGTCTGAGCCTCGCTAATGAGAGCCTGGGGTGAATCCTCTGGAACGGATCTTCTTTCAGCGCCTCCACCTATGTAGGATTCTATGGAAGTGTAGAATGACCCTACATAGGAACCCAATCAGAAACCACACACACAGTGATTATATAATAACTAAGGACTTTACTTATGAACATAGGACATACGTGCATACTACATTAGTAACCAACCTGTGTCCCTCTCTAGAGGAAACACCTATTGCGTCGCGCAGGACGCTTCCCAAACATCAGTGAACCCACCCATTGTCCAAAACCCCACCCAATGTCTCACACTCCCGCAGAGTGGCAATGGGTGACTGCGCAGTCACAGTTAGCTAAGGGCCCGGTGGTGCACTTATATATTGATACCTTCCGAGCACTCCAGTACTCGGGTCGGCAACGATCTTCTCAAAGGGTCCGTCGACGAGGACTCTTCCAACCGAACTCCTGCAGACAGTAACACAGTCTCTGTGGACCCCAACGTGGGTCCAACCGCTTTCCGGGAACAGCAACGTGACACACCCTGCACTATAGGCCGTCCCTATAGCACAGCATCCTTAAGTGGCTTAAGGGTCAATCTCCTAGGGCATTCGGGGTTGCCTATCCTATTATAGGTAGGTCTTGTACCCACCCTACTCATAATACGGGCCCTGGGCCATGGCTCCCCGGATTGGTTACCGCTATGAACCCCCCCCAGTAGCCTCGTACTACGCGCAACGCCGCCCTGGGCAAGGGCTCCCCGGATTGGTTACCGCTATGAACCCCCCCCAGTTGCCTCGTCACTCGCAACACGGATCCTGGGCTATGGCTCCCCGGACTGGTTACCGCTATGAACCCCCCAGCTGCCTCGTGCCACTAATTCACCTAAACGCCTGCCGCAACGCTCTGCAGACTAACCTCAGCCCCCTTTATCCCTGGCTATTCCCCAGCTCTGACTACCATGAGTGACAGGGTCCCTCTCTGATACTATCCCTGGCAACACTCACTAACCTGGGGTAATACAAGGTTAACTAGGGCCTTAGTGCAGGGAGTCTCCGGCTCCTGCACCCTACCTCCTTCCTTCCTTGGGCTCCTGACTCTGACTGCCCGTAGCTCCAGCCCGCCAAATGTATCCACTTGCTCCAGGACAATCCTTCAGCCCTATTGGCTCCTATGAGGCACCTGGTGCCTCCCTCGCTAAGCACTATGGGAATTGTAGTCCCTGGGCGCCTGTAATAACATTGGGGCCGCATGCGTGCCTGTCCTCCTCGCTAAGCACTATGGGAATTGTAGTCCCTGGGCGCCTGTAATAACATTGGGGCCGCATGCGTGCCTGTCCTACACCTGCACTAACCCCTATTGGCCGCCGCAACCTCTCCCTGGCTATCCCTTATCCCTACTCTCGCGCGACCCTCTAAAGGCTGGCTGTATTCCCTACCTACTTCTGCGCATGCGCGACTCCTGGCCTGTTCCTGCCCTTGCGCGACTTTGCCCTGAATCTGGGGCTCTAACTGCGCATGCGCGACTAAGGGGCAATGGCGGCGCCCTTCCCGCCTGGCTCCGGGAGTGCCGGGAGCCCTGCGATGCGCGTGCGGCCTTAGCAACCGGCCGCACGCGTCCCCAGCAACCCCCGAGCCGGTACCTGGCGGCTCTCACCTGTTCGATCGCCGCGCGGGGCCGCCATTGGCCTCGGCGGCGCGCGCGATCGAACACCAGGTGAGGGGGGTGCTGCTCAGCAGGGGAGACCCGGCTACATCCTCCCCCTGGTGAAAAACCCAACGCCCTCGCTTGGGGAACCACATAACCTGGCATCAGTTTACACAATAAAAAATTACATTGCATAACTGGTACTCTTAGCAGATCGACTTTACCCTCACCAAAACATGTCACATCACACCCCATAGTACCCGAGGCCAGCTGAGTATCAGCTGCTTGCTGAGACCATTTGTGGGGTGCCCCTAACTGATCAGATGGGGGTACCTCACTTTTGCGTCCGTGAGCCTCCCCGGGGTGAATCTCTCGGAAAGCACACTCTGGCGTAACAGTCACTGGTTCAGTGCTACTTCCTCCCCCTGGTGGAAGGAGTAGCACAACGTCTTTTAAGCAGGCCTTTACCCGATCATCCGCGGCTTGGATGCGGTAGACCAGGAGGCCAGGACCTTTCCCGCGGTCCACTACCTGAGGAATGGGGCGCTCCTTTTTGAGCTTAAAGGAGGCCAGTCTCCCTGAATCTCTCTCCACACAGTCTTTGACCCCATATTTTTGCGAGGCTTCCACTGAGAAGCGAGCACTGGACAATGTCTCGGTTTCACCTGGCAGGAGGGAAAGAGTAGACACCTTACCCCTGCGGTGATTCACGGTGGCCAACAGGTCCTCGGGGACGCTGTCAGTTCCCACCTTGGTGGTATCGGGACCTGTCCCCAACTCTTCTGGGACAGTCCACTCACTGACTCGAACTTCGGGAGCGTTGGATCCCAGTCCTGGGACCACTTGTGTCGGAGCGCACGGGCTCACACTCCGCTCAGGAACCGTAGCTTTGGCCTTCTTCACGGCCACCTCCATCGGAGTCTGTGGGGAACAAGGGAGTTCCTTACCACTCGGCTGGCTGACGATGGGCTTCTCCTCTTCCGTAAGGATCGGCGGTAGACACTGGTCCACTCTCTTCTCTGGACAGCTACCTTCTAATGAGGACACCTCCACCAGGACGCGATGCAGAGGGGAGCCCTTCGCCCGGGCGACCAGACTTAAGGAGCCATCGTGCTCCGCGGTCACCTGGAGGCTCACCCCCAGCACCCCTGGGGCAGTCGACTCACCCTCGTCGTCTGTAGGTACTGGTCCCAAGCCTAGGACCGATGGTACCTCTGTAGTAGGTCGGACTGACCATTGTAGGGCACACGGGCCCACAGCAGGGTCCGCAACATCGGGATACACCTTTTCCAGGGTACACGGACCCACAGCAGACTCTGTATCCTCTGCATCATCGTTGGGGTGGTTCGCCGGTAGGCGCATCGCCACCGATGGGACTTCCACCTCTTCCCCGGAAGATATCATGACAGTATCCTCCGCAAGGTAGTCACCAGATCCTTCTGTAATACAGCCAGTGGTTGTGGGTACGAAGCTGGCGTGCTCCGGTACCTCCACTGCAGTCGCGCTCTTCTCCGCCAAGGGTTCACTTGGCTCCTTAGCTGGCTCTGTAGGCTGGGGTACAATAGGCGTCAAGAAAATTGCACCGCAACAATCACATCTGGGCTCCCACGCCAGTGCTCCCCTAGAACAGTCACAGGTGGGGCTAAAGCATTGTGTACACGGCTCCCCATCTACCTCGGTGATCCTGAAGTCTAGTGGCACTTGGGATATGTCGGCTCCCCCGTCATAGGCTTCTTGCAAGCAGGGGCACAGTAGCATAAGGAGATCTATTCCTGGGGCTCGCCAGGGCACATACACATTAGGGTGTATCCCCTGAAAGTCTATCTCATCCTCATGCATCATCTCATCCTCAGAGATCAGAGTGTCTATCACAGCGTCCACGTATGGTTGAAGATAACCGTGCTTGCTCCCCCTGGTGGAATCTAAAGGAAGGGCATTTTTTACAAAGGATTGGTTTTCGCTCTGCACTGAGTCACTCACATTACGGGGGCGGGGCTCTGGTTTTCCCGCCAGTCCCGTATGGTTTTCTGCAAAATCATTCTGCGCCTTGGGAGCGGTATCACGTGCACGCATCTCACTTGGAGGAAGTTGCCATGGCGCGGGGTCAGCGTATACTAAAGGGTAACCCTCAGGGGGACACCCGGGCATAAATAACATGGACGGTGACTCGGACGGGCATATATCCCTTGAGGATGACACGACAAAAAGCCGCGATCTCCACGGGGACGTGGAAGCTGGCTCTAAGTCTATAAGAAGAGCGTGCTGCCATCCAGGGATTTTACGCATATGTTCATAGATCTCATCTTCAGATATATTGGCGGGAACGCCTTCTAAGGCCACCACACGGCGGGGACTAAGATTATTTATCCTCAAGGCCCAAGCGAGGACCTCGTGTCCGGACTTGACAACCATGGTGTACAAAAAAATAGGACTTGGACAATTTGAAAAAAAATTGGAACAGGGCACCCCAGGTCGCATCTCAGCAGCGCCTCCAAATGTAACGGGTATTCCACCCCACCCAATCTCATATAGTGTGGGTGAGTAGAACTTGCAGTGTTACCGGTGTGGTGCGTATACCTGCAGGCTCACAGGAGGTCTGAGCCTCCGCTAATGAGAGCCTGGGGTGAATCCTCTGGAACGGATCTTCTTTCAGCGCCTCCACCTATGTAGGATTCTATGGAAGTGTAGAATGACCCTACATAGGAACCCAATCAGAAACCACACACACAGTGATTATATAATAACTAAGGACTTTACTTATGAACATAGGACATACGTGCATACTACATTAGTAACCAACCTGTGTCCCTCTCTAGAGGAAACACCTATTGCGTCGCGCAGGACGCTTCCCAAACATCAGTGAACCCACCCATTGTCCAAAACCCCACCCAATGTCTCACACTCCCGCAGAGAGGCAATGGGTGACTGCGCAGTCACAGTTAGCTAAGGGCCCGGTGGTGCACTTATATATTGATACCTTCCGAGCACTCCAGTACTCGGGTCGGCAACGATCTTCTCAAAGGGTCCGTCGACGAGGACTCCTCCAACCGAACTCCTGCAGACAGTAACACAGTCTCTGTGGACCCCAACGTGGTTCCAACCGCTTTCCGGGAACAGCAACGTGACACACCCTGCACTATAGGCCGTCCCTATAGCACAGCATCCTTAAGTGGCTTAAGGGTCAATCTCCTAGGGCATTCGGGGTTGCCTATCCTATTATAGGTAGGTCTTGTACCCACCCTACTCATAATACAGGCCCTGGGCCATGGCTCCCCGGATTGGTTACCGCTATGAACCCCCCCCAGTTGCCTCGTCACTCGCAACACGGACCCTGAGCTATGGCTCCCCGGACTGGTTACCGCTATGAACCCCCCAGCTGTCTCGTGCCACTAATTCACCTAAACGCCTGCCGCAACGCTCTGCAGACTAACCTCAGCCCCCTTTATCCCTAGCTATTCCCCAGCTCTGACTACCATGAGTGACAGGGTCCCTCTCTGAGACTATCCCTGGCAACACTCACTAACCTGGGGTAATACAAGGTTAACTAGGGCCTTAGTGCAGGGAGTCTCCGGCTCCTGCACCCTACCTCCTTCCTTCCTTGGGCTCCTGACTCTGACTGCCCGTAGCTCCAGCCCGCCAAATGTATCCACTTGCTCCAGGACAATCCTTCAGCCCTATTGGCTCCTATGAGGCACCTGGTGCCTCCCTCGCTAAGCACTATGGTAATTGTAGTCCCTGGGCACCTGTAATAACATTGGGGCCGCATGCGTGCCTGTCCTACACCTGCACTAACCCCTAATGGCCGCCGCAACCTCTCCCTGTCTATCCCTACTCTCGCGCGACCCTCTAAAGGCTGGCTGTATTCCCTACCTACTTCTGCGCATGCGTGACTCTCCTGGCCTGTTCCTGCCCTTGCGCGACTCTGCCCTGAATCTGGGGCTCTAACTGCGCATGCGCGACTAAGGGGCAATGGCGGCGCCCTTCCCGCCCGGCTCCGGGAGGCCTGCGACGCGCGTGCGGCCTTAGCAACCGGCCGCACGCGTCCCCAGCAACCCCCGAGCCGGGACCTGGCGGCTCTGACCTGTTCGATCGCCGCGCGGGGCCGCCATTGGCCTCGGCGGCGCCCGCGATCGAACACCAGGTGAGGGGGGTGCTGCTCAGCAGGGGAGACCCGGCTACACATGGTTACAAATACAGTTACATAAATGAACAGGGTATACATTATATACAATACATTGCATGCACAGCCAGAGAAGATGTATATTATAGGCGTATTTAACCGTTACAGACCAGATGTATGCAACCGTAACAATATTCAGCTGTGAGGCATAAAACATACACAGAATCCCAGATCCTTCAGAGCTATTGTATCAGACTTGTTTTATACTTTTCTGAATATTTGTAGAAAATGATTTGCTTTCATATGTTTGTTGTGTCATTGCCATCGAGGGAGCCCCTATCATGCCATTAAATGGTAAGCACCTTTTTAACACTTTTAGTATCTCTGTATTCAAAGCACTTGTTTGGGGGATCGCAGGGGGAGGGGAATGTACTGTAGGAAGACGGGGTTTAAAATCCACCTGCTTGATGCTAATAATTAATGGTGCATCAATTTACTCATTCATTTAACCTATAGGGTGCCCTCTGGTGACAAACAACATACTCATCCAGACTGATGAGGACACAGGTAAAAGCAACACTACTTTTTAGTAGCAGTACCACAATTTTATTTTATTGACATCTATGGTAGGAACACTGCTCTCAGTGACTCTATTTCTTGATTGTATGTATATCTTTATTTTTATAGTGCCATGCATATAGATGCATGGTGTGTGTGTCCCACTGAAATGTGCCAGGGGGAGCATTAATGCTGGTATATCTGTATGTAGCCCTCTTACCCCTTTATGGAAAGAGTCTATGGGTGCTGATATTACCTGTTGGCTCACAGAGACATGAGCCTCCGCCACTGATAGCCTGGGGTACACCTGAGCTACTAGATGACACCGCCTCCACCTGTTGTTGGGGATAACCCCGTGCAGGAACACAACATAACAATAACCTTTACTAATATGATATGCAAGCAGTCCTATACTGTAACAGGGTTAATGATATGAAATACCCCTTCCCCCTAGAGGTACAACTAGCCAATGCACCTCGCAGGGCGCAACCCACTGAACATAATACTGTCCAAGGCCCTTGGCCACTCTACCACAAGTGTCCTCAAGTGATACCCCCACCCTTTAGGCGTGATCAGCGGTGTGTTGTACAGTGTTGGTGCACTTGTAGAATGATACCTGCCCGGGGGCTTCTGCTCCCGGGTATCGCAGAATACACAGGAAACCGTCCGGTCGAACGTCGTCATCCGCCACAGCCACAGTGTGGTGTGAATTCCGGTGTGGATAATATCACCGTATGTATAGTCTCTGTGTCCTTTGTGGTGTTCTGATCCCAGAACCCACCTTGCAGGCCTGCGCTGCGTAGCACTGTGTCCCTGACTACCAAATAGATAATGGGGCAGAGTCCCTACCTAAAGGGCCTGTCCCTAAAGCAATCACTGCTCTACTAGTGAGTCGGGGCCTGGGGGGCACAGTCTGGCCTAACCCATAGGAGTGACACTACCTGACCCTTTTGCTGTCCTTCCGACTGGTGTGCTCCTCTCAGCGCGCAAAATATATCTAATGTTGTGCAGGGGAATCTGGCCGCGCTATTGGCTCCCAGGCGTCATGTGTTTCTTCACCCCTATGCATTATGGGGCTTGTAGTTCCCCATTCAGAGCCTCTGTGTAATGGCCGCCGCTCCCTACTGTGCCTCTGCGCAATCTGGCGCCTGCACTATGTATGCGCGGCACCTCACGCATGCGAGGCATAACTAAAATGGCGGCAGCTGAAGGAGAAAGTGTCCGGCGAGTCGTTCGCCGCTCCCGGCACCCGCCGCAATGCTGCCTGCACCTGTTCCCGCCTCCGCTGCTGAGCGCTACTGCGCGCGAAGGTGAGGGAACAGGGGCACCGGGGGAACCCATGCCACATTCTCCCCCTGGTGGAATGCCAACGTTCCCGCTTGGGAACAGCGAAACACAACAAAATAACTACATACATAAGTTTTTATATAATAAAAATGCATTGACCAATACAACTTATCACATTGCATGGACTTTAAACAATGTTACACAATTCTGTGAGCATTGCAATTACGGATTGGATTTTGCTCCGAGACCACTGCTGAATCTCATAGTGGGGTGCCCCAATTATATCATAGGTTACCCGGTTTGGTGGGTACTTAACTCCTTGGCTCCTCCGGAGCTGGTCTTCAGTGACTCCCGCTGGGGAGAAATAAGCATAGTCCTGAGGCTCAGCCTCTTCCCTTGAGGGGAGTAATGGCTCTGAATAGTCTCTTTGGGGCACAAAGTACGGGCTCTGGATCCAGAGACGGGCTCTCTGGAGCCTCCCTCTTAGAAGTTTGTGGATAGGGCCCTTTACCCGTGGCTCCTCCGGGAGATGCTCCTTGAAGCCGAGGGCCCCTTTGAGAGGTTCCCTCCATAGGGTCTTGAGAGTCTTTAGAGATTTCAGAGGTGGTATCATCTGCAGTCTCTTGGCCGACCTCTGATGGCTCAGGCTCACCATCCAGGGGTTTAGCCGGTATTTCGGGTTCAAAATCTCCCACATGTGGTGTGCTATAGGGAGCAGATGATTCCGGTGCCATACCTTTATCCGGCCATCCGCGTCTTTTATTCGTTAGACCGGAAGGCCTGGCATCTGACTCAACTTCATAGACGCCATCCCGCCAACGATCGGCTAATTTATGCTTTCCCGGGATTCCCAAGTTGCGGAGGAGCACGACGTCCCCAGGCCGGATCTCCCGGTGTTTGACCTTGTGGTCATAGCGTCTTTTGTTGGCAGCATTAAGTTTTTCTGTAGACTTTTCAGCCTGTTGATATGCTTGTTGTAGACTTTATTGAAGTCGCCTTACGTATTGAAAATGATGGTATCCACAATTCCAATCAGTGGATACTCTTAGGCGTACATCCACGGGCAGCCGTGCTTCTCGCCCGAACATAAGAAAATAAGGAGAGAAGCCAGTGTACTCATGGCAGGTGCAGTTGTATGCATGTACCAGGGTTTCCACATGCCGACTCCATTCTGTCTTCTGCGCCCCATTTTAAAGTGCCCAGCATGTCCAGCAGTGTCCGGTTAAATCAGTCTGGCAGAGTGTCACCTTCTCGGTGATATGGCATGGTTCGGGACTTGTTGATATCCAGAAGTTTCAGCAATTCCCGAATTAGGCTGCTTTCAAAGTCCCGACCTTGATCCGAGCGCAGGCTATTGGGCAGGCCATAGTGCATAAAGTACTTTTCCCAGAGAATCTTGGCCACCGTAATGGCCTTCTGATCTTTAGTCGGGAAAGCTCGGGAAGGCTTGAGCATTTCGGGTGTAATGGTCCGTGATGACCAGCACGTTGCATATCCCTCGTGCATCAGGCTCAATACACAGTAAGTCCATGCACACTAAGTCCATAGGGCCTGAGCTCTTCAGATGGGCCATGGGCGCTGCTCGGGTCGGGAGGGTCTGCCGTTGAATACAACTGGAGAATTGTCGACAATGTCGCTCTACCGGTTCTCGTATTTTCAGCCAGAGTTGTCCGTATTCATAGTGTAGTGCATTCAGGACCATACGTTGCAGGTTTCGGGGAAGAACCAGTTGTCTTCTGTCCGGATGATTGTGGTATCGCACCACTCTATAGAGTAGTCCCGTATCAATCTCGAACTTGTCCGCCTCTCTCATAATTACGGTGACCACATCGCTATGGGCACGCTTTAGCAGGGACAGATGGTTTTTCAGAATGGCCTGGCGTATGATACCGGCTATGGGGTCACAACTCTGATAGTGAACAGGAGATGATCTTATCTTGTGTGATGTGCATTCTACTGGGATCACAGTCAGCGGCCGGGATGGCTTTGGACTGGCAACCTAGACAATCCGCAAGTAGTCTGCTATCATTGCGGTAAGAAGGGTCATTTTGCCTACCAATGCCCTGAGAAGGAAGACAAGGAAGAAGACCCTAAGGTGATGGTCTGCGGGGTTTACACTGGTCAAGCCGAGAACCCGAACATCACCTAGAGCGCCACGCTCTAGGACGATCAGTGGGAAGAGATTCCGGGGCCAGGGCTGCGAGCTATGTGCTGTACGGCTGCCATTATCAATGATCACGTGGCCTTTTCAGAACTAAGAGTTGCGGATTCTCTAGGTTGAATTGGAAGGTTTCCATCATCAGGCCTTGGTTCCGAAGGTCCATCCGAGGGTGGGGAAACGTCTCCCTCGGTGGTGTTTGGGTTCTCGGCTTGACCAGTGTAAACCCCGCAGACCATCACCTTAGGGTCTTCTTCCTTGTCTTCCTTCTCGTGGCATTGGTAGGCAAAATGACCCTTCTTACCGCAATACTAGCAGACTACTTCCCTGGTGGCAGTGCGGGTGCTGTAAGTAGGGTATATTCTCCCAAAGGTTTTAGACTTAGCTTTCCGGCTGAATCTCCTTTCTTCTTATAGGGCTCTCTGATTTTCGTAGCAGAGGCTCCTTTGGACTTCTGGGAAGAGTGTAATAGACTATGTACTTCGTGCACTTTCACTTACCGCAGTAATCCTGTAAAATATAGGAGGACTCCCTTGCATGACAATACAACGAATCATATTGGCTATAGGGTGATTCGGGCTTCGTCCATCTCGGAGGCGGGAAGCAACTTGCGGTCGAGAAGGTTCCCTAGGATCAACTGTATGCGGTGGATGAACGCCAACAATTCTCCCCTTTTCTGGTAGAGATAGTAATATTTAGACCATATTGCCCCGGCATCCTCTTCCAATCCGTAGGCTTCTATCAGGAAATCCACTAACATTCGAGGCGTCATATCTGGGTGTTGCCCCCGGTGAATGCTTAATATGGTAGCGGCGGGCGGCCTAAGGCATTCCATGATGCGTTGCCGTTTTACTGCGTCGGAGCAGGACCATTCTTCTAGCACAGTCGGCGTATGCTCTTTCCAGGAGTGTATCGCTTCCTCTCCCGCAGGTGTGGGGAGGACTCCAGAGAAAGCTTTGAGCTTCCGGTAATTCTGCGACTGGGAAAACAGGGTCACAGCCTCCATTAGTTGCGGGGAGGCGGGAGCTGGCGCCAGCTGACCTATTTTGTCAATAAGTTTTTGCAAAGCATCTACGAATAACTGAGCTTCACCTAGGCCGCAGGCACTGTGACTGCTTTGGTCAGACCGGCGGCTGCTGGCAACGCTCCCTGGGGGAGAGGCGGCTAGAGGTGTCAGACACTCCTCTGGGCTAGCTTCTGTTCGGGTGCGCATTCTAGGGTAGATAAGTGGACACCCGCTGAGCGGGGCCTTAGAGAGCTGTGACAATCAACCAGGAGGGTACTCCACTTGAGGTCTAAGTCCCATTGGGCATCTACCACACAGGCTTTGGAGAATCCTGGTATCTGTCTCAGGGCAGTTTGTAAGCTGGGTAACTGCAGGGTGACTGGGACTTGACTAACAGTGACCACGAGGCGTGGTGACTTGTGGTGCCGCAGGGCCCATTCGTGGACACTCTTGCCAGACGGTATGGACATGGTCCTATACGGAGTGAACTGTTTGTAATTTAAATTGGGCACCCCAGGTCTGAGATCTCAGCAGCGCCTCCAAATGTAGCCCTCTTACCCCTTTATGGGAAGTGTCTACGGGTGCTGATATTGCCTGTTGGCTCACAGAGACATGAGCCTCCGCCACTGATAGCCTGGGGTACACCTGAGCTACTAGATGACAGCGCTTCGACCTGTACGGGATCACTATTGTTGGGGATAACGCCGTGCAGGAACAAATAATAGTATCACACAACATATAACAATAACCTTTACTAATATGATATGCAAGCAGTCCTATACTGTAACAGGGTTAACTATATGAAATACCCCTAACCCCTAGAGATACAACTAGCCAATGCACCTCGCAGGGCGCAACCCACCACTTTGTCCCCACACAGTGTCCATAATACTGTTCGAGGCCCTTGGCCACTCTACCACAAGTGTCCCCAAGTGATACCCCCACCCTTTAGGCATGATCAGCGATGTGTTGTACAGTGTTGGTGCACTTGTAAAATGATACCCGGGTGCAGGAGCCCCGGGCAGGTATCGCAGAATACACATGGAACCGTCCGGTCCAACGTCGTCATCTGCCACTGTGTGAATTACGGTGTGGATAATATCACCGTATGTGTAGTCTGTGTCCTTTGTGGCGTTCGGATCCCAGAACCCACTTTGCAGGGCTGCGCAGCACTGTGTCCCTGACTACCAAATAGATAATGGGTCAGAGTCCCTACCTAAGGGCCTGTCCCTAAAACAATCACTGCTCTACTAGTGAGTCAGGGCCTAACTGGAGCTTGGGGGAGACAGTCTGGCCTAGCCCAGAGAAGTACCATTCCCTGAACACTACCTGACCCTTTGCTGTCCCTCTTTCGACTGGCATGCTCCTCTCAGCGCGCAAAATGTATCTAATTCTGTGCAGGGGAATCTAGCCGCGCTATTGGCTCCCTGGCGTCGTGTTTCTTCGCTCCTATGCATTATGGGGCTTGTAGTTCTTCATGCAGAGCCTCTGTGTAATGGCCGCCGCCGCTCCCTACTGTGCCTTCGCGCACTGAGCATGCATGGCATAACTAAAATGTCGACGGCTGAAGGAGAAAGCCACGCGAGTCGTTCGCCTCTCCCTGCACCTGCCGCAATGCTGCCTGCACTCTCCCCGCCGCTGAGCGCAATTGCGCGCTAAGGTCAGGGAACAGAGGGGCACCAAGGGAACCCATGCCACATGTATAATACAAGAGAAGGGAGCTACCCAAATGAGTCCGTAACGAGGTGTGTTTTAAGATAGTCCTTAAAGGTGGGGAGAGAGGCTGGTTGTCAGATATTGAGAAGGGCATTCCAGAGGCATGGGGCAGTAAGTAAGAACGGATTTATGAGGGAGAGGACTTTAGATACAAAAGGGTAGACAGTAGACATCTTGAGCAGAACGCGACATCCAGGTGTACAGCAAGAAATTAGGGCTGAGATATAAGGAGGGACAGTGAATATAGGCTATTAACAAAAGAACAAGATGACTGCTCTGATTGTGCTCACTGCGCAATTTCAAATGTTGAAATTGAAATGATGTCTAAAAGGAGCAATCCAAGCTTTTTTTTAAATTATTTTTTTTTTTTTACATGGTCTGAACCAGACGGCTTTTGGACCTGATTAATTTCAGCTGCAGGGCCCCCCTTCAGAGTTTAAAGCTCCCGCGCCACGTGAGCCGCACCGAATGATGGCACGTCTAACTATTGGCCCGCAGGGAGCAGGAGTTTTTAAACACCGCCATTATGTAAACACTGGAAACGGAAAGGCTACCGGAACTCCCCCCCTAGGAAGGTATCTCCAGAAGTTGGGGGTCCCCGGAGTTAAAATGAATGAGGGTCCGCTTCAATCCAATCCAACCACCGCCCACTCAATTGGCAAAAATCATAAAGTTTCAACTTGCAAACAATTACTCACATTTCTACTCATACTATTACTCTCTTTAGCAGGTGATATTGAACCTAACCCAGGCCCTCCCACTTCAACTCTGTCCCATACCCCTGAGAATACCCCCTTCAAATTCCAAAAAGGCCTATCTCTCGCCCATATAAATATCCGGAGTCTTCTGCCCAAACTGGATGAACTAAGGGCATGGTGCCTTATGCATAAACCAAAAGCCTTCGTTCTCACAGAAACCTGGCTAACCCCTAAAACCCCTGATGCACATATTACCATTCAGGGATACTCCATTTTTAGGAGAGATAGGTCAAAGAGAGGAGGAGGGGTGTTATTTTATATTGCAGACACATTACAATTTACACTGGTAAACTGCCCCCCAAGATCAACCTCTTTTGAAATCCTAGTTGGCAGAACCTGCCTCCCCTTCTCTAAGCCCGTCCTAATTGCTGGCATCTACCGCCCCCCTAAAGCCCCTCTACAATCTCTGACTGATATCACCCAGTTTCTTGGCTCCATTTCCTCTCAGAATGAGAAGAGTGAGTTGCTAGTTCTTGGGGATTTCAACTTCAATTGGCTTGACCCTAAAAACCACAAAATCCACACACAAATCAAGTCGCTTAACCTATCGCAACTCATTTCCCAACCCTCACGAACAAACCTGAAATCGCACAACCATTCCCTGCTTGACTGGATTCTCTCCTCAAATCCCAGCAGAATCCAATCCTCTGGCATCCTTCCTGACATTTTCAGTGACCATGCAATATTGTACTGTGTAAGGAAAATTAAACCGCCCCAATCAAGCCCTAAAGTTCTCCTCACTAGAACATTTAGAAACTTTAACCCACGACAATTTCTGGCTGACCTTACCAACTGCCCTTGGCACAGAATCGATTTAATTCCTGACCCTGATTCTGCGTTCGACTATTTCCAATCCGAGTTCTTAAAACTCTGTGATGCCCATGCTCCACTACGCAGAATAAGGGTACGGGGTGCCCACCTTCCATGGGTTACACCTGACCTTATAACACTCTACCAGTTCAGGGATGCCTTGTGGAAAAGCCACAAAATAACTGGCACTACCAAGGATTTCAATCATTACAGATGCTTGCGGAACGTGTGCACAAGGCAAACAAGGCACGCAAAAGCACAATATTACTCTGACAATCTCCTCCAGAACACATCAAACCCAGCTATCTTCTGGAAGGTTATCAACAACATATTCCAGCCTTCTAACCACCAACAGCCAAGTAATATCACTAAGGGCGATATTACTCTGACAAACCCCACCGACATTGCAAATGCATTCAATGATTACTTTGTGGGGTGTGCTACTAACTTATTAGCAAAACGCAACCCAAACCACAAACCTGAATCTCATCCTGGGAGTACCCCTATAGCCCCACCCGCTCCCAACATTGCCCACAATTTTCAATTTGGCCCAGTATCCGAAGAGGAGATTACACAAGCGCTTCTCAAATTAAAACTAAGCAGCCAATGGGGACCTGACTTACTACAATCTAGGTTCCTAAGACTTGGTGCCCCAGCAATTGCCAAACCAATTGCTTCCACAGTCAACTCTATCCTGTCTACTGGCCATATCCCTAAGACCTGGAAAGCTGCCAGAGTTGTCCCAATCTTCAAAAGTGGGGACAAAAACACTGTCTCAAACTACAGACCAATCTCCCTTCTCCCAATCCTATCCAAAGTCATGGAAAAATGTGTCCACTCCCAATTAAGCGATTACTATAACAAGACAAATTTTCCTAGCCAATTCCAATCTGGCTTTCGCCCCAAACACTACCGTAACTACCCTGCTAAAAGTTTGCAATGAAATCCAGTGTGGAATGGAACGGGGTCAACTCACTGGTGCAGTATTCCTAGATTTTGCAAAGGCTTTTGATACTGTTGATCATGCTATCTTGCTCAACAAACTCCAGAGCTCTGGAATAGGGAAGCATGCTTTAAACTGGTTTCAGTCCTACCTATCAGGTAGATCCCAACATGTGTCCATCTCTGGCGCTAACTCTAACCCCTGGCTATCACCTTTGGCGTTCCGCAAGGCTCTGTTCTGGGACCCCTACTCTTCTCAGTGTTCATCAATGATCTTCCCACAGCTTGTAAGGAAGCCTCAATACACATGTATGCAGATGACACAATCCTATATGCACACAGCCATAGCCTCTCTGGCCTTCAAAACATACTTCAGTCTGACTTTTTCAGACTCGAAAACTGGATTTCCCAAAACAAACTGTTTTTAAACACTGACAAGACTGTAATAATGGTGTTTGGGACCAAGACTAAATTTTTTAAGCTTCCAGCGACTGAGCTCCAGATTACAACCAACACTAACACCACCCTAACTCCTGTTACTAGTTTTAAATACCTGGGCATATGGTTTGACTCTCACTTAACATTCGGGATGCACATTAATACCCTGACAACCAAGACCTATGCCAAACTACGTGTACTCTACAGGAACAAATCCTCCCTAAGTCTCCAGGTCAGAAAACGTATCGCACAGCAGATGCTAATGCCAATTATTGACTATGGAGACATAGTATATGGCTCGGCACCTCAAACTCACCTTAGCAAACTTGACACCCTCTACAACTCAATTTTTCGTTTTGTTCTCCAATGCAACTATAACACACATCACTGCGAAATGCTCAAAGAACTAGATTGGTCATCACTCGAGTCTAGGCGCAAAGTTCACCTTTCCTGTCTTGCCTTCAAATTCTTTATTGGCAAGCTACCCAGCTACCTGAACAAGCTCCTCACCTCTACCACATGCAGCACCTATCACCTGAGATCAGACTCCAAAATACTGTTCATGGTCCCAAGGCTCAACAAAGCATCCGGCCGTTCCTCCTTCTCCTACCGTGCACCCCAAAACTGGAACAACCTACCAGAGACTCTTACATCCACCACCAGTCTAAGTTCTTTCAAATCTAAGGCTGTCCCACATTTTAATATGGTCTGTAATTGTTTCATACGCCCATAATACAAATTATCTTTAACTGTGCGTGCAATGTCTTGTATATAATGTATACCCTGCTCATTATCTAACTGTATTTGTAAACATGTATTATTTGTCTTAACTCTGTGCCCAGGACATACTTGAAAACGAGAGGTACCTCTCAATGTATTACTTCCTGGTAAAATATTTTATAAATAAATGAGGAAAAATGCCAAGCTTGGATTGCCTCTTAAAATGAAAACAAACTTTAATAATTGACATTAAAATAATATTGTATTAATTCCCCTGCCCCCTCCCCTCCCAACCTGGCTCCCCTGCCGCCTGTCTGCACCGCCCGCTCCGGAGCGATGCGGGTACGAAGAGGGCCACTCTGCAAGGGCACTCTTTCGTCCGGTACTCCACCGCCAGCACACCTCCCCCTCCCCTTATCACTATGATTACGGGGAAAGCTGGTCCCCACGCGCACAGTCGATGGCGCTCTCCCGCATGGCTCACTGCCGCCGTTGCTCGCCTCCCTCTTGCTATCTCCATGACTACCGGGAGAGGCGCTCACCTTCCGACCAGGCTGCAGCACGTCCGTTTCCCC
Source organism: Ascaphus truei (assembly GCF_040206685.1). Taxonomy (NCBI): domain Eukaryota; kingdom Metazoa; phylum Chordata; class Amphibia; order Anura; family Ascaphidae; genus Ascaphus; species Ascaphus truei. The sequence goes on along the minus strand of NW_027456713.1, from coordinate 102,077 downwards.
GGCACTCGTATCCCTCCCAGGATCAGTATGATTAGGTTCCACTGCTTGGAATCCCCACAGTATTCGTGCGCAAGACGTCCTGCACTGCTAGGTGACCATTACAGCCCACCCCTAAATCAGCGCCCCCCTGAGGCCACCCCCAGCGCCACTCTGCAACCTCATCAATCCCGCACACTATAGGGGGCTAAATGAGTATGGCTACAGCCATGCAGTAACGTACCGCAATAAAGCACACACTATACCAAACCACCCCACTTACCTACCTTCAGCTGGCAGGGGCGAGGGCGGCACGTCTTATCACTCCAGCTGCCGAGGGGGGGGGGTCCTGCTTCCCCTAACCATGGGTCATGCTGGGTGGGGCAGATTGCCTACAGCGCAGGGACAGACGTCCTGCGATTTTACCAGAGGAGGAATTTGATGCAACCCAGCCCCTGGATCCTGCATGGTAACTGCAGACTGTGTCCTCAGTTTCCACAGAAAGCTGCGGCCATTGATTGGTCACCACAACGCTGGGACTCAGACCAGAACCCCTACCTCCCCCCTCACCAGCGCATGGCGAGGAGCAAGACAAATGCCGCAACTCTGCGGTGCGCTCTAGACCTAGTTTGGCGATGTGTACCGACCAGAGCGATGAGATACCTGGTAAGGAAATAAATGCTATTTCAAGTACTGATAATACTCATTCATACAGTGACAGTGATATTTCTGAGTCAGAGAGCGCAGCGCAATTACACAAAACCCTGTTGTGTAAATTCCGGAAAAAAAACTAGCTGTGATTAACCGGTCAGTTAAGGCTAGGCCAAGCGGCGTAACGCAGGAGGTAGTGGTGGGGAGCCACTGGGCTAAAGCGAATAATAGGTGTTATGAGCGATAATATAGACCAATAATAGTTATTAGGAGAGGTAAAATCAAGCAATAGGAGGAGTTATAGGGAGCTGTTATATGGGGCAATAGGAGGCGTTATATGGAACAATAGGAGTTATTGGGAGTGTTAATATAGAGTAATAGAATGAATTATAGGGGGCAGTTATATGAATCCATGTGAGCAGTTATAGGGAGCTGTTATATGGAGCAAAAGGAGGAGTTATAGGGAGGGGTTATGCAGAAATAGGAGTTATAAGGAGTGGTAAGAGAGCAATTGGAGGAGATATAGGGTGCAGTTATAGAGCGCAAATGGAGAAGTTAAAGTGAGCTGTTAAGGATTTATAGGGAGCAGTTATATGGAGCAATAGGAAGAGTTATAGGGAATGGCTATATGGAGCAGTAAGAGTTAATATAGGAGATATACAGTATGAAGAGGTTATTTGGAGCAAAAAGGAGTTATAGGGAGAAGTCAGAAGATTTTATAGGGAGTGGTTCTATGGAGCAATAGGATTTATAGGGAGTTGTAACATGGAGCAATAGGAGAAGTTATAATGTGTGGTTATATGGAGCAATAGGATGAGTATCGGGAGTTGTTACTGTACATAAAGCAATAGGAGGAGTTATAGGGAAGGGTTATATGGATCAGTAGGAGGAGCTATATGGAGGGGTTATATGGATCATTAGTTATAGAGAGTGACTATATGGAGGAATAGAAGTAGTCATAGGGATGGGCTATATGGAACAATAGGAGGAGTCGTATGGAACAATACGAATTATAGGAGGGTTTATATGGAACAATATGAGTTATAAGGTGTGGTAATATAGAGCATTAGGAGGCGTTATAGGGTGCACTTATGCCGAGCAATAGGAGAAGCTATATGGAGCATTAGGAAGGGTTATAGGGAATGGCTATAGGGAGCAATAAAGGAATTAGTGGGGAAATAGTTGAAGTTACAAGGATGTGGTGTATGGAGAATTAGGAATTATAGGGAGTGGTTATATGAATCAATATGAGCAATTATAGGGAACAGCTATAGTGAACAGGAGTAGTTATATGGAGGAGCTGGAGAAGTTATTGGCATGGGTTACAGTATATGGAACAGTAGGAGCTATAGAAATTGTTTATATTGAACAGTAGAGAAGTTATAGGGAGGTGTTACATGCAGTAAAAGGAGGAGATATAGGGAGGAGTTACATGGAGTAATACAGTAGGACGAGTTATAGCAATAGGAGGAGTAATGTAACTGATGTAATGTTATGCTTTAGAAATAAAGAAGTTGGATGAAATTATCATTGAGGAGGAGATGGTTGAGGAGGAAAGGATTGGAGACGATTCAGACAAGGAAGAGGAGGAGATTAAAATAGAGGTGTAGGAAGAAAAAGAGGAGCACGAGATTAAAATAGAGGTGGAGGAGGAGACTTCCGGTGACGTCAGCCTAGATGGAAGCATAGGGGAATAGCTCCCGAGTCCCCACGCAATAAAGCATCTAGAAAAGCAAAATACGCTGGATCCTATGAAAAACACCAAAGAGCAGGGGAAACTGCAGAGATGAACCCCAAAACCAATAAAAAGAACCCTCCAAGCGTCTCATCTTATTTCTCGCCGGGACCGAAGCTGCCCCCTCTCAGCGAGGCTTGGCAAGATGCCGCCGTGTGCCAGGAGGGCCTAGTAGGTGATCCACCGCCTGAATCAGGGACGGAGTCCAGATCCCTGAACAGGGAATATATGGAGGACCTCTTCGCTAGAATGCGGAGAAGTTTTCAAAAAGATCTAACCGTGGCTCTAAGAGAGGTGAGCCGAAATGCAGGCTCTGGCGGAGTGCATCGAGAGTTTGGAAAACAAGGTGGAAGAGGTCGCGAGTATACGGCTCTTTTAGTTCACATCCCCATAAATGAGTCAATACTCCCACCTAGTGGTTGATACTACAAAACTGTTGTATTGGATAAAATACAGCAGGGTGTCATCTGAAGTGACATAGTAAGGAACTTTTATTGTGTTACTAGCATAGAGACCCGGCGTTGCCCGGGATGTGAACCGTGAATAAGTATGTGTAAATGTTGTATTGTAAACTTGTAATGTTATGTGAATGTTATGTAATATGTAGTAAAATTGTATTTTTAAAAGAACAATAGTAGAAAGCACATGTATATGAGGGCAATTTTGGTAAGTGTATGTTATTTGTTACGGTTGTTAGATATGAAAATGTTATTGTTGGAAAGGCTTGGTGAAATATGGTTATGTCCATTGTTGAGAGTAGTGTATTTGATGTGATGTGGGGTGGGGGGTGATGTTGTCTGGGGGGGGGTGATGTGGGCTGGGGGGGGGGGGGGAGTTAATGCTGTGTCGGTAGGCCTGGAGCAGACTGCGATGTGGGCTGGGGGGGTGGGGGTGGTGTTTTTAAGAGGCGGTGTGTGGATGTGATCGTGCGGTGTATGTTTGCAGTGGTGAAATAAATATTTATCGAGGTAAGAGTCTGTACCTGATTGGTAGCAGGTGGTCAGGGTTTTCTCTGTTGAGAGTTGTGAAGCGTGGTCCCAAAAAAGTTTCAAATGTCTCAGAGGTGCAAATGTCTCAGAGCAGTGAGGGTTAGGTGCTGCAATTCCCAAAGCTCAGTGAGGGGTGGGAGAGTGTGTCAGTGGTGTAGCTCAGTGAGGGTTGTCACAGTGTGGCAGTGGTGTTGGCCGCCGACCAATGAGAGGTGTGCGGGTGCTGGCCGCAGACCAATGACAGGTGTGCGGGGGCGGGCATGGTGCGGGGGGCGGCGGGCATGGCCTGAGGCGGAGTGACAGGCCAAAGGTGCAATGCGATTGTCCCTAGGGACACCGGACATCCAGACAGGCAGGCTTACAGTGCTTTCAATGATATATTATAAGATGTACACTGAGATACACTTAGTAGCAGTATTTGTTGGGGTAACTAATATATCATTTTAGGAAGTGATGTATAAGTATATTGATAGTTGCTTGCTACTTCCTAAGTAGAGACTATATGTCATAACCAAAAGACACTTTTGACAAAATACTGTGTCTACACAATTTAAAACTTTTATTTTTAACATGTAACACTCAAAAAGAATTCATTTTTAAAATAATTAAACAGATCCAAAGTTATACTGCATGATTATGTTGTGCTTAATATAATTGGGAATTTATATTGAGACTTTAATTAGTCACTTTGAGGGCTAGCTAAAGGTGCTTTAATTGATAACTCTAAATAGTATGCAGTGTATCACGGGGGGGGGGGGGTTTGCTTATGGTTAGCATGCACCCTGTTGTTGGATACAATTTGATTAGAACACCTTTTAGCCAAGGGTACACAGAAACAAGCTTCCCAATAAAATGTAACATTGCTGTAGCAGTGCTACATTTCATCAATTGACATTGTTCTGTAGCAATATTTCGCGTATAATCACAGCTTCACTTATCTAACAGTCTTTTCTTTGTGTTTGCAGTTATAAGCAAATTCCTTTCCTTTAATTAGGATCCAGTTGGTTAGAGCAGTTTTTATTGGAGTAAATCACAAAGGCTAATACTTTGGTCCATTGTGCCGCTCATTATAACAAATTCTTGTGTTTATCTTAGATTCCACAGATCCACTGATAGTAGTTTTATTGTGAAGGTGTAGAGATGGATAACGCAATTTTTGTACAGTTAATTAGATATCTTTCAAATAGAAAAAACACATTGTCTACTACTTAAAAGTCTGACACTAA
>NW_027456713.1:30000-92500 GCF_040206685.1 Ascaphus truei | reverse complement strand
TCCCTGTTGTACCGCAACCTTTAGTGGCTTGGGGAACTCCTATGGGCCTGCAGGGGATATGACCTGTCCCACGCCCCTAACTACCCACGGCCCTAAGCCTCACTAACAACTAGCTAACTCGCTAATACTAACAGTGCCGCAGCCGACACACTGCTCACACAGTCAGCCTGCAGACAGCAACACACGCTGCACACACTGCACTCAGTACATGCAGCGACAACATGCAACAACCATACACAGCACTAACACACCTAAGGGCAACCCCCCTTATCTCGGGCCGTCCTTTATCAGTTACCCCCTGCCCTAACAGGGATTTGGGGCCTGCCTGGGACTTGGGGAAACCTTACCTGGTGCAGGAGCCACTCGCTCCCTGCACCCTTCCTTTCCCTTCCTCCTCCTCAGCCTGACTGACGTGACACTATGCCCGCGAAATGTATGCTTTCTCCTGTGTGGGAATCCTCCAGCCCTATTGGCTCCTATCAGGCACCTGGTGCCTGTCTCCCTATGCCTCCTGGGAGTTGTAGTTCCCAGGAGGCTGCTACAGCATTGGGGCCGCGTGCGCGCCTGCCCTGCGCGCCTGCCCTGCGCATGCGCGAACGCCTAATGGCAGCCGCAACCTTTTCCTTGCCCTCGCGCGACTTCTCTGAGACCTTCTCTGCTCCTGCTGGTCCCTGCGCATGCGCGAAGTATCGCGCAATGGCGGCGCCCTGTTCTCCGAGCCGCCGGGACCTCGGCAACGCGATCGCGGCCCTAACAACGGGCCGCTTGCGTACCCGGCAACCGGCCACCTCAGGGAACAGCGCACAGCTCCCTGCACTAGCCCCCACCCTCGCGTTCTCCCGGCGGGTCCGTCAGTGGCAGCGGCGGCACCCGCGATCGCTCGGCACACGCGGAGGGGGCTGTCATAGGGGAAAAATAGACCGGGGCTACATTCTCCCCCTCGTAGAACCCCAACGACCTCGCTTGGGTAGCAACCATGCAACAGAGGATTATATAATGAAAAATGCATTTGTTCACCAATATCTGACATACTTGCATGGATACCCGAGGCCAGCTGAGTCTCAGAGTGGAGTGCCCCTAACTGATTGGGTGAGGGTATCCCACCGTGACTCCTGTGAGTCTTTTGGAACTCGATATCAGTCTTTACCGTCAAACCACCGCCTCCCCCTCGTAAAAAAAATAGTACAGGGTCCTGGGTATTGACCCTTGCCGGATCCTCCGGTTTCGTCTCACGGGAGACAGGGAGGTTCAGTCTCTTGCCTCGGTCCACCACATGGCGAACGAAGCACTCCATCGTGCGCATGGGAGAGGCCACCAGAGCGGACTCAGCACAGTCTTTATCCGCTCCAGCAATCCCTTTAACGGTGACATCTTCTGCGGACAGCACAACCTCTTCGTGCCGGCCCGTGTCTTGAAAAGGCCAAGCTTGGAGATTCCTCGCGCAGGAGTAAGTGTTGCTCCGGGCCGCTGTACCGGATACCTTGATGAGGTCGGATTCGTTCCCTGGTCTGCAGAGATCTTTTGGGGGAGACACCTCCACCAGGATGCGATGACGAGGTGAGCCCATCGCCCGGGACCTCGGCAACGCGATTGCGGCCCTAACAACGGGCCGCTCGCGTACCCGGCAACCTCCGGGAACAGCGCACAGCTCCCTGCACTAGCCCCCACCCTCGCGTTCTCGCAGCGGGTCCGTCAGTGGCAGCGGCGGCACCCGCGATCGCTCGGCACACGCGGAGGGGGCTGTCAGAGGGGAAAAATAGACCGGGGCTACATAAGCTTTCAGTAGAGCAATGTTTAGAGACTTATACTCCTGTGCGGTGTAGTACTCTGTGTACTGCTTGTGGTGGCAGTACTGTGCTGCACATTTGACCTCAGTCCTTTGAAAGATATTTTGATGTCGGTTGTAACCACAATATTCACAATGTTCACGCAGTTTGTGAGATAAAGTAGTAATGAATACGTGTACCATGTTACTCCATGGTACTCCGTGGGAGGAGATCCAATCCTGCAGGTACGCGTAATTTCCGTCCGATTGCCAAAGGATCATGCAGTAAACTTGTTCCCTACAGCTGTTTCGCCGTGACCACAGCTTCTTCTAGGGACACGTAACCACGCTATGAGATGTTGTTTTATAGCGTCTCCGTAGCTATGGTGATATCTGACGCTTTCCTTTTGTTTACAGATGTAAATGAAAAATTGTATAACATGGCAACATCTATGCAAGGTAAGTACTTAGGAATAATAAAAGCATGCTCAAAACATGTACTGTAAACATGCTTGAGCATAGGAATGATTTCCTTGATGTTTAGGATAATGTTACAGTAACAGAAACGTTCTCTGCATATATATGTCTCTGTCACAAAAATAAAGGTTTATAGTGAGTATCTTTTTAATGTTCATCGTGAATTGAATGTCATTAAAAAAGCAACATGCTATTCTATAAACGGTATATACATGAAACCTTTGTTAACACCTATTGGTGACATAGTATTTAAATTAAAGATCCATTTTGCTTCACTTTGGAGTAATTTTTTATCCCAGTCACCTTTACTTATTGTAGGTAATAGGCGATCTATGCCCTGGAAAACAAGCACTCCTGTATTGCCTGCATGCTGTTCTCTCACATGTCTTGAGACTGGTGTGTCATATAGATTTTTAATAGAACCTGTATGTTCCAACACCCTCCTTCGCAGCTATCTGCATGTTTTGCCAACGTATTTGTGTCCACATCTACATGTAATCAGATAGATCACTCCTGCCGTTTTGCCATTTATAAATGTTTTTTGTGCAAAATGTTTGGTGTCATCACTGTTTGAAAATGTTTTGCTTGTTGCCATAAACTGGCAGGAGACCTTGCAAGAGCCACATTTGTAAGATCCTTTATTTTGATCTGATATCCAATGACTAGTATTCTGTCCATTATTCTGGAAGTGGCTGTGAACTATTTTATCTCCAATGTTCGGTGCTTTTTTCCATACCATGGATGGTTTGTTTTTTAGAGTGTTCATTAAATCTTCATCATTTAGAAAGATATGCCAGTGCTTTTGGATGCTGGTCCTCATCTCTCTCCATTTGGTATTTTATGTACGGGGACATACCTGATGACTTTCCCATCACCAGTTCTGTCATTTTCCTTATTTGTTAAAAGAGAGTCCCTGTTTGTGCCTAAGGCTCGTTGGTATGTCCTTTTAGCACATTCTTGCTATATCCACGTTTAAGGAATCTGTCCCTCATAAGGTCCGCTTGTTTCTTAAACTCTGTTTCATCAGAGCAGTTGCGTTTTAAACGTAAATATTGGCCTACTGGAATTCCCCTTTTAAGAGGTTCCGGATGATGGCTATCCGCTTTGAGGTAGGTATTAGTAGCCGTGTGTATTCTATATGTTGTGGTACGGATGGTGGCGTCTGCATTTTTTGAGACAGTTAGATCCAGAAAATGTATATGTTGCGAATCTACTTCAGACGTAAGTTTTAAATTGTGTTCATTCTTATTTAATGCTTTGATAAAGTTTTCCAGGTGTTCGCTGGTACCCCTCCATATTAGCAGGATGTCATCAATATATCTTATCCAGGTCTATGAACTCGGTAAACTCCATTAGATAATCTTCAAAAACTCTTGTCTCTTTCCACCAGCTTAAGTATAAATTCTCATACATGGGGGCATAGGTAGTGCCCATAGCTGTCCCTTGGATTTGTTGATAGTATTTTCCATTAAATACAAAATAGTTGTGAGTAAGTACATATTCAAGGAGAGTGGTGATGAATTCACTATGCTGACTGATTTCTACTTCTGGACATAAGAAAATGTTGAACTGCCTTTATACCAACCTCATGTGAAATAATAGTATATAGTGATTCCACATCTAAGCTGACATACAATGTATTTTCATCAACAGTTACTCACTTCAATTTACATAACACATCTTTAGTGTCACGTACATATGATGGCAATTTGGTGACATAACTTTTAAGTACTTCATCCAAATAAACACTTGCTTTTTCTGTGACGTTACCATTTCCTGAAACAATAGGATCCAGTTGGTTAGAGCAGCTTTTTATTGGAGTAAATCACAAAGGCTAATACTTTGGTCCATTGTGCCGCTCATTATAGCAAATTCTTGTGCTTATCTTAGATTCCACAGATCCACTGATAGTTGTTTTATTGTGAAGGTGTGTAGATGGATAACGCAATTTTTGAACAGTTAATTAGATATCTTTCAAATAGAAAAAATGCATTGTCTACTACTTAAAAGTCTGACACTTAGTATAGCAGCATTGATACAAATTGCACTTAGTATAGCAGCATTGATAAAAATTGGTTGAAAAAGTCCTATATGAGTAGACAATTACATTTGATCACGGACTCAGCATAGTGAAAACTTGATTGAAGGTGTAAACATATTTTAACCCTAGATAGTCCCAACAGATTTACCAGCTTCCAACAGGACAGGTTTTAAAGTATAATACTTCCACGCAGCACAGCACTCACAATGGCAACTGCCGGGTCATTCACTTTACACTGTATGTTCATACAATGCTGAAAACTTGATTGAAGGAATACGCATATGTTAACTTTTGCAGAAACAACACTCTCACATACTGTAAGCTTTCAGTAGAGCAATGTTTAGAGAATTATACTCCTGTGCGGTGTAGTACTCTGTGTAGTGCTTGTGGTGGCAGTACTGTTCTGCACATTTTATCTCAGTACTTTGAAAGATATTTTGATGTCAGTTGTAACCACAATCTTCACGCAGTTTGTGAGATAAAGTAGTAATGAATACGTGTACCATGTTACTCCATGTTGCTCCGGCGGAGGAGATCCCATCCTGCAGGTACGAGAACTGTGTCCGTTCGATTGCCAAAGGATCATGCAGTAAACTAGATTGAGACAGTGTTCCCTACAGCTGTTTCGCCGTGACCACAGCTTCTTCTGGGGACACGTAACCACGCTATGAGATGTTGTTTTATAGCGTCTCCGTAGATATGGTGATATCTGACGCTTCTCTTTTGTTTACAGTTTTACATGCAAATGTTCAGAAGTTCGCCTCATCTGAACAAAGTAAGTACTTAGGAATAATAAAAACATGCTCAAAACGTACTGTAAACATATACTTGAGCACTTGAATGATTTCCTTGATGTTTAGGACAGTATAGAAAAAATGGCAGTGCACTGCCAAAAAAGTAGGAGGAGGCTCACAGGTAAAAAAAAGGGTTTTTAATCCATTAAAGGATCAGGCATGACCCCTAGAGCAGCAGCACAGGTAACACACCTACGCGTTTCGGGCCGTGTGCCCTTTATCAAGGTGTAAATACTAGCAAAACAACCAGCATTTAAATACAAAAACCCGATCACGCCGGCGAGTGACGTCACGCCCAGTTGGCCAATCAGCTTCTTGCTTCTTCGTACAAAAGCCCTGATAGGGCAATTAATGTGTGTCAAACTGAAGAAACTTTATTAAGACCACACAACCTTTCCCCAACTCATAAGAGAGGTGTATGGTCTCAGGCACAGAAGATCTGATTGGCCAATCTCAATTTTTAACTGGGAAACTTTATTGACCCTTACACTTAACAATCCCCTGTATTGTTAATCATGACGTCAGTCACTCGGCCCCAATACCCAAAGGTCACCAAAATTCTCCCCAAAGGGAGATAGAATATTAAAAACCAAAGAATATAACCCTTTTGCATAACAAATATGATCACAATTCTATTAATACTACAAAAATACAATTAAAAAAAGGAAAAGAAATTGATGTCATACATCCCTAATTGTGATTGTTTCCAGATAGAGGAACACATATTCACATATACACTTGTAAACACAAAATATAGAAAGACATAAAGTCCCCAAATTAACAATCAAGTACCCCTAACCCCTTAAGCCCTGAATTGTACAGACACATATACTGTATATATAAAAAAAATGCTTTCAATTATTTATTATCATAATCTTATAAAAAAATATATGAATGTACATCCAAGACCCAAATACAGGAAAAAAGGAAAAGAACAAAAAAGATAGGGGCGGAAAAGGGGGGGGGGAAGGGGGAGAAGAAAAAGGAAGAAAAGAACAAGGGGGAAAGGAAAGGGAAAATAAAGAAAAAGAGGGGGAGGAGGGGGGGGGGAAGGGGAGGAATCTACATAAACACAAAAATACACATCTAAACAATATATAAGAATACATTAAATGGGAACTCCCAATAGATTCAAATATCACCAGCTATATAAAGTTAGATGTTTTAGTCACAGCTTGATCTAGACAATGCACCATGCATGCTGGTACACAAGGAAGAATGCAATAGTCTATATAGACATTTACTAAACAATGATTACAACAAACATAGACTAGAGTGTAGGGTCCTGTCTACAAGAAAAGTTTAATGAACCCCTGATTACCCGCCATCATTTTGTCTATACCCCTGTACGAGCGCACATTAGGATTACGTAAATTGTAGTAGATTAAGAGAGCTATAGGCTCGCTACCAGGACAACAAGACTAGTTCGTGAACGAGGGGAACATTATAGCAATATAACTATATAACATATGGCATAACGTCACAGAGACAACAGAGGCAGATGGAGGACCATCGGATCAAAGAAAGTGCCCCAGGTCCCAATCAGTATTCCTCAATGTGAAGATCCAATAGGCGTCCCTCTGATCAAGCCACTTTATTTGATCACCTCCCCTCGCATGGAGAGAGATGTATTCAATTCCACAAACTTTGAGGAAACTACTATCTCCCCTGGGGCAGTGGGTGCAGTATAGTGGGACCGGATGGATGATATCTTTGTTTTTAATGAGCCTGACATGTTCCGTGACACGTATTTTCAGGCTCCTCCTAGTACGTCCCACGTACTGTTTCCCACAGCCGCAGGTGAGAAGGTATATGACGTATGTGGTTTTGCAATTTATGAAAGCCTGTATATTAAATCTTTCCTTAGTAGTAGGGCTCTCAAAGGTTTTAGAAGGTAACATCAGATTGCAAATCTTACATGAACCACATCTATAAGACCCCTTTGTGGATTGTCCAGATCTGGTTATATCTGATGTGAATAGACTCGGAGACAAAGACTTTGAAATTGTATTAGCCTTTCTAAACACCATTTTGGGTTTTTATGGCAAATCCTGCCCCAGGACAGGATCCAGGCGCAGGATATCCCAGTGTTTTTCTAGGATAAATCTAATATCCTGTGCCTGTTGGCTGAACTGGGTTATAAAGAGTGGACTTTCACACTTAGAAATTCTCTTAGGTTTCCTGCTTAACAGTTGGTTCCTATCCATTTCTTCCACCTGCCCACGCGTGCTCTTATAAGATCGAGGGGCCTATAGCCCCTGGCGAGAAATCTATTATGCAGATCGTCTGATTGTCTACGGACATCTTCATCCTGGGAGCAGTTCCGCTTTACCCTCATGAACTGCCCTTTGGTATACCCTTAATGAGGGTCCTGGGGTGGGAGCTATCCGCTCTGAGATAAGTGTTTATTGAATTCTCTTAACGGAAAATAACCATATGTATATTTAAAGAGAGATCAACGTAAAATAACAGATCCAAATATTCTAAGTGGTGATAATCAAAGTGAATGTAAGACCATAATTATTAGTGTTGAGTGATTCCGTAAATAACAACAGTGTAGTGACATCACCCTCCCAAATAAAAATAAGGTCGCCAATAAAACGACGATAAAAGATAATGTGATCCCTAAATGGGTTCCTATATCCAAACATGGGGAACGACTCCCACCATCCTATGAACAAATTGGCATATGATGGGGCAAAGCTGGTACCCATAGCCGTTCCACGTGTTTGGAGATAGTGAACACCATCAAACAAAAAATAATTGTGTGTCAACAAAAAGTCAATAGAGTCTAAGATGAAGGTGGTTTGTGAAGGTGATAAATCAGAGAGTTCCAAAAAATTTTGTGACGCTGCCATCCCCAGTTGGTGTTCAATGATTGTATAAAGTGATGTGATATCTTAGACAACCAGACAAAGTTAGATTTCCAAGAAATGTCTTTAATATGATTAATTAGGTCCGCACTATCCATAATATTGGAAGGAAGGGATCTCGCCAGGGGCTGCAGGTAGTGGCCCACGTACCGTGACAGACCCATCCCCCAAAGATCCAATACTAGAGACAATTGGCCTCCCAGGAGTAGAGAACAACGTCTTGTGGATCTTTGGGAGATGGTGGAACATGGCCGTCGTGGTTGGAAATGGATTATAAGGAAAATCCATCTCATTAGCATGGATTTTCCCTTCATCAAAGAGTTCTCTCAAATTGGGCATGAATGAGAGGGTGGGGTCTGATGGAAGTACAGCATAGGAGATATTCAGCTGAGAGGCATAAATCATTGCACTGTATTTCAGAGCTACAAGGTTAAACACGAAAAATGATTATATTTCATATAATTTTTTGTTTGACATTGCCCGTCGTGGGAGCCCATGAGCGCTACACACAACAGGGTAAGCAGCTTTTTATCCCCTTTAGTAACTCAAAAACACTTGTTTGGGGGATCACAGGGGGTGGGGAATGTACTGTAGGGGAGCGGGGGGGGGGGGGTAGAATAAGGGGTTTAAAATCCACCTTCTTGATGCTAATAATTAATTATGCATCAATGTTCTCATTCATTTAACCTATAGGAGTCTACCCTCCGGAGACACACAAGGCTGGTGAGGACAAAGGTAAAAGTAACACTACTTTTTAGTAGCAGTAACCCATTTTTTTTTATTGACACATCTAGGAGCACTGCTCTCCGTTAGTCCATTTCTTGATTGTATAACTTTATTTGTATAGTGCCATGCATATATACATGCATGGTGTGTCCCCCCCCCCACTGAAATGTGCCAGTGGCAGCAGGAATGCTGCTATACAGTATCTGTATAACACAAGCCAAGGGAGCTACCCAAATGCGTCAGTAATGAGGTGTGTTTTAAGATTGTCCTTAAAGGTTGGGAGAGAGGCTACTTGTCAGATATTGAGGAGAAGGGCATTCCAGAGACATGGGGCAGTAAATGAGGGATGATTTAGGTGGGAGAGGGCTTTAGGCACAAAATGGGTATACAGAAGACATTCTTGAGCTGAACGCAACAGATGTATAACGGGTGCTCACCACAAACTGGATGGAACCGCGAGGCTGAGGTGGGGGGATGTGTTTATAAACCGACCTCCAATCGTGAGACTGTGTCCGGCAGAGTGATAGTCGTGTAGCCGGGTCAGGGTAGGAGAATTTAGAATAGTCGTAATACTAGCCGTGGTCTAGGGTTGTAGAAGTAGAATGGTCGTTGTGCGTAGCCGGAGGTCCAGGAGTAGAGATGGTGGGAGTCCAGATGCAAGGCAAGGTCAAGGATAAGACAAGGCGGGGGGGGGGGGTCCAGGTATAAGCCGAGGTCAAGGTACTGAGGAAACAAGGCAGGAAGAAGAATGCACAAAACAACAAGTCAAAACAGCAGGATGCTTGAGGTAAGCACTTCGTCACAAACGAATATTGTGCTCAGCCAATTTGGAACAGGGATTGCTGAGCATATAAAGGCCAGTTAGCCAATCAGTAGAGTCACACAAGGCTGCAAGCAATAAGTGGAACCGCCCACTCAGTCGTCATCCACCCAATCTATAGTCAGGAGGCGTTGTGTGCCGCAAGTGTGCAATGATGAGGTGATTTCGTAGTTAGTGTTGCTTGTTGGTATTAACCCTTTGCATGTCCATTTTAGCGCGGCGCCTGCGAGTAGTCTCCTCAGCGTGGGGCGCGCCAACTGTGTCATCACGGGAAGCGTCGCGGGGCTTAGCCTAAGCCCGGTCCTGGTAGGGGTAGCCCGGCATTTGCGGGCACTCCTATTACTGTAAGGAGGGTCACCCGTGTCGTCACGGGGGCCCGTCATGGGGGGAGGGGGGCCTAAGCCCGATCCTCACAAGACGGGCAGGTGTACAGCAAGAAATTAAGCCTGAAATGTAAGGAGGGGCAGTGTATATCGGCTATTAACAAAAGAACAAGATGACTGCTCTGATTGCGCTTAATGCACTATTACTAATGTTGAAAGTGATATTATGTCTTTAACGAGCAATCCAAGCTTTTTTAATGTATTTTTTTTACATTGGTTGAAGCAGGCGGTCTCCGGAGCCGATTCATTTCAGCTCCGGGGACCCTCTTCTTCTGAAGATACTTACCTCCGAAGGGAGAGCCGGTACAAGTTTAAAGCTCTCGCGCCACAAGAGCCAACAGGAACCTGCGCTGAATGATGTCATGGCTTCCTATTGGCCCACAGGGAGTAACTTTGTGGTGACGTAACTTTTAAGTACTTCATCCAAATAAACACTTGCTTTTTCTGTGAGGTTACCATTTCCTGAACCAATAAGACGGGCCAATGCTCTTGATGGATTTTTGTGTACTTTGGTTATTGAGTAGAAGGTCACTATAGTAGGATTATTCACCATCATAAACTTGTATTCATGTTCATCTATGGTTTTCATAGCTAAGCAATCCTTTAGAATTCTGCTAAGAGATTTTTTAGTATATTTCTGTAGGGTCACTGTTGAGAACTCTGTAGCATTTCGTATCACTTAATAGCTTGGTGTTTTCCTTCAGATAATCAGCTGTGTTCACTACTAGCAAGTTCCCTGACAAGCTGGTCACTTAAAAGACATTACCCCATAGCTCGGGTTTCAAGGCTTGTATACTACACTGGAATTGTGTGTGCATTTTTTGGGAGTTTTGCACATCTACTCCTCCTTTCTGTGTCCATGCAGGATTGCACTATTATTGTGTTTCCTTTTCATGTAACCACCAATGAATTGTGCTCCCAGAGTTTTCCATTACCATTGTCTATAAGAACCAAGGAGAGAGGTTCATCGAAGGCTGAGACGCTGTCATCGGGTTGTGATTATATTTCTTTTTATTTCATTCACTGTACCTTGTTTGTAAAGGTGTTGCACTTCCTACCACCATAGCACAGGGTGTTTTTCTATTTTATATCTTGTAGTGCCTTCCAGTTCCTTTTGAGAAATTAGTATTTGATTTTCTGTGTGACTTTGATTGTTCCTCCAAATCTCTTGACACTAGGCCCACAAAGGTCTCAATATGAGGACTTATACTCAGATTTGGTGTAAAGCTACTCCTTGGCTTGTTTCGTGAATGGTCCTTATCAATGTTGCCGATAGCCTTCCTCCATCATAGCACATAGTACAGCTAAGATTACAAGTATCCTAAAAACTTGCCTACGAAATTCTGGGGCAATATCCAGGTAATGCTGCCAACATTTCTGTGACATTTCTGCAGACAGACTAATGGCCCGGCCCATTGGATTAACATAGCATGGGTCCCTGGCTGTACCCAATATCTGGGGGGGGGGGGGGGGGGGGAGTGTGCATTGCTCACAGGTAATAACCAAGATTTTTCTTTTTACAGTTTCGACCAAGATGAAAATTGCTTTGATATGCAGTGGGGTAGCATTCTCATCAGCGGTTTTAGCTTTTTAAAATTATGACGGGTAAGTTATGTAATATTTTATAAGCGTATAGTTTCACTCGTACACTTATTAATGTGTTATGTCACCCCCCCAAGCTCATCCCCTCCCCCAAGCTCACCCCCCCCAAGCTCACACCAAGCTCATCCCCTCCCCCAAGCTCACACCCCCCCCAAGCTCACACCCCGGCGCCGCGCGTGACAGGCCGCGGGACAGGAGATGGGAGGGGGGATGCCCCTCCGGTCCCGGTTTCCCCCTGTCACCGAGTGACAGGCCGCGGGACAGGAGATGGGAGGGGGGATGCCCCTCCGGTCCCGGCTTCCCCCTGTCACCGCGTGACAGGCCGCGGGACAGGAGATGGGAGGGGGGATGTCCCACCGTTGTCCCCGCTGCCTGCGCAGGAGGGGGGGGAGCGGGTGTTGGTGCTGGTGTGTGTAATTGTGTGACACTGTGTGTGAGTGTCTGTGAGTGTGTGTAAGTCTCTGTGACTGTGTGTGTGTGTAACTGTGTGTGAGAGTGTGTGTGAGTGTGTGTAAGTCTGTGTAAGTGTCTGTGACTGTGTGAAACTGTTTGAAACATTAACACTTTACAATACAACATTTACACATACTGTACTGTACTTATTCACGGTTCACATCCCGGGCAACGCCGGGTCTCTCAGCTAGTAATCTATATATACATACATAAAACTCAAACGATATCATACCATATCTTAGGATTATATCATACCATATCTTAGGATTTGCCCCTTTCTTAGTAAGAGCTATAATGGGTGCCACAGTAGAAGAGGCATGGAATAGTGATAGTAGAAGGGGCATGGTGTAGTGATAGTAGAGGGGGCATGGTGTAGTGATAGTAGAGGGGGCATGGTGTAGTGATAGTAGAGGGGGCTTGGTGTAGTGATAGTAGAGGGGGCATGGTGTAGTGATAGTAGAGGGGGCATGGTGTAGTGATATTAGAGGGGGCATGGTGTAGTGATAGTAGAGGGGGCATGGTGTAGTGATATTAGAGGAGGCATGGTGTAGTGATAGTAGAGGGGGCATGGTGTAGTGATATTAGAGGAGGCATGGTGTAGTGATAGTAGAGGAGGCATGGTGTGGTGATATTAGAGGAGGCATGGTGTAGTGACAGTAGAGGGGGCATGGTGTAGTGATAGTAGAGGGGGCTTGGTGTAGTGATAGTAGAGGGGGCATGGTGTAGTGATAGTAGAGGGGGCATGGTGTAGTGATCATAGAGGAGGCATGGTGTAGTGATAGTAGAGGGGGCATGGTGTAGTGATAGTAGAGGAGGCATGGTGTAGTGATAGTAGAGGAGGCATGGTGTAGTGATAGTAGAGGGGGCATGGTGTAGTGATAGTAGAGGAGGCATGGTGTAGTGATAGTAGAGGGGGCATGGGTACATTTAGCAGGGGGAGAATAACATATTCTGCAGATTCTGTAGGATTTAATCATTTTATTCATCCTATGTGACCTAATGACAGTGACTTGTTTAATGGATTAAAGGGTCAGTCCTACTAATGAGCAAAGTGACCTAATGACAGTGATGTGTTTAATGCGTTAAAGGGTCAGTCCCAGGTAGGAACAAAGTGACCTAATGACACTGACGTGTTTAAAGGGTTAAATGGTCAGTCTTACGTAGGAATACCTCACCTGTGCTGCCGGGCCCCCTTTGCACTGAAGGGTTAAATCTCTTATCCCATTTACCCAATATCTGGGGGGGGGGAGGGGGGTGCATTGCTCTCAAGTAATAACCAAGATTTTTCTTTTTTATACAGTTTCCACCAAGGTTATAACAGCCCTCATATGTAGCCTGCTTGGAGCAATGGCAATAACATCGGCCATTGCAGGCTTTATAATTTACGACCGGTAAGTTATGTAATATTCTATATTCGTATAGTTTCACTTGTACACATATTAATGAGTTATGTAATTTATATTTAAAACTCAAACGATGTTTGTCTGTGGGTTTGTGCGCGCTCTCATTTGCTGCTAAGCTCTCCCATTGGCTGACTGAGGGGCGGACCTTGGCTGTCATTGGCTCTCATTGCCTGACTACGGTGCGGGCCCTGGCTCTCATTGCCTCTCGCGGTCTCTGAGTGCAAGGTAGGGTGACGTCATTATAAAACAATTGGTGACGGGGAGTGTAACATATGCTGTAGAATCTGTGGAATTTAATCATTTTATTCATCCTATGTGACCTAATGACAGTGACTTGTTCTAATGGATTAAAGGGTCAGTCCTACTAATGAGCAAAGTGACCTAATGACAGTGATGTGTTTAATGCGTTAAATGGGCAGTCTCACGTAGGAATACCTCACCTGTGCTGCCGGGTCCCCTTGGCACTGAAGGGTTAAATCTCTTATCCCATTTACCCAATATCTGCGGGGGAGGGGGGTGCATTGCTCACAGGTAATAACCAAGATTTTTCTTTTTTATACAGTTTCGACCAAGATCAAAATAGCACTGATATGCAGTGTGGTAGGAGCTCTGGCAATAACATCGGCCGTTTTAGCTTATATAAATTATTAGCTGTCCCACCCCTCCCCACTGTCCCCCCCCACGTCCACCCCCTCCCCACTGTCCCCCCCTCCTGTCCACTGTCCCCCCCTCCTGTCCACTGTCCCCCCCTCCTGTCCACTGTGTCCCCCTCCTGTCCACTGTGTCCCCCTCCTGTCCACTGTGTCCCCCTCCTGTCCACTGTGTCCCCCTCCTGTCCACTGTGTCCCCCCCTCCTGTCCACTGTGTCCCCCCCTCCTGTCCACTGTGTCCCCCCTCCTGTCCACTGTGTACCCCCTCCTGTCCACTGTGTCCCCCCCCTCCTGTCCACTGTGTCCGCCCCCTCCTGTCCACTGTGTCCCCCCCCTCCTGTCCACTGTCGTCCCCCCCCTCCTGTCCACTGTCCCCCCCTCCTGTCCACTGTCCCCCCCTCCTGTCCACTGTCCCCCCCTCCTGTCCACTGTGTCCCCCCCTCCTGTCCACTGTGTCCCCCCCTCCTGTCCACTGTGTCCCCCCTCCTGTCCACTGTGTCCCCCCCTCCTGTCCACTGTGTCCCCCCCCTCCTGTCCACTGTGGTCCCCCCCCTCCTGTCCACTGTCGTCCCCTCCTGTCCACTGTCGTCCCCTCCTGTCCACTGTCGTCCCCTCCTGTCCACTGTCCCCCCGTCCCCTCCTGTCCACTGTCGTCCGTCCCCTCCTGTCCACTGTCGTCCGTCCCCTCCTGTCCACTGTCTTCCGTCCCTTCCTGTCCACTGTTGTCCGTCCCCTCCTATCCACTGTCCCGTCCCCTCCAGTCCACTGTCGTCCGTCCCCTCCTGTCCACTGTCGTCCGTCCCCTCCTGTCCACTGTCGTCCGTCCCCTCCTGTCCACTGTCGTCCGTCCCCTCCTATCCACTGTCCCGTCCCCTCCAGTCCACTGTCGTCCGTCCCCTCCTGTCCACTGTCGTCCGTCCCCTCCTGTCCACTGTCGTCCGTCCCCTCCTGTCCACTGTCGTCCGTCCCCTCCTGTCCACTGTCGTCCGTCCCCTCCTGTCCACTGTCGTCCGTCCCCTCCTGTCCACTGTCGTCCGTCCCCTCCTGTCCACTGTCTTCCGTCCCTTCCTGTCCACTGTCGTCCGTCCCCTCCTATCCACTGTCCCGTCCCCTCCTGTCCACTGTCCTGTCCACTGTCCCCCCCCCGTCCACTGTCTTCCGTCCCTTCCTGTCCACTGTCGTCCGTCCCCTCCTATCCACTGTCCCCCCCCCCCTCCCCTCCTTTTCCCCCCCTCTCCCCCTCCCCCCTTTTCCTAGCGCTAAATGTAACTCACGGGCAACGCCGGATCTCTCAGCTAGTATATCAATAAACGTAACTCCATGTGTGTCACAAACCAGAGACAATGCTCTGTTTGTTTTCCTGGTCGAGGGTCTCATCGCTCATGGACCCTCAGGGAAACGTCTTCAACGGAGCTCAGGGGAAGGTGGGTCGTTCGATAGAGAGGGGGGAGAGGTCAGGGGGCGGTGGGGGGTACGGGGGTAAGATAGGGGAGTAGGGAGAAGGCTATGGTGTGGGCCAGGATGGGGGTCCAGGGTAAGAGGGGGGGAGGGGGAGGGAATAATCATTGACTTTTAACTTTATGCTGAAGGGGTAATCAACAATTATCGGAACCAAATGAACCATATATCCTTTACTAACTCAACAACATCTATGCTAAGAAAACATTTTCTCAACTCCCTGTTACAGACCCTTCAGGAACATCTGCTTTCGTGATGACGTCACTAAAATCCGACGGACCGCTTTGCATCAGATCCCCGCTTCATCAGGGTATACTGTGATCAAATTCTCAGTAGCCAATTACTAAAGGATCTAAGGTAAGTTGCTATATGGAAGAACATAACGGAACAGAACGCTGGGAGAGTTCTCAGCTTTCCCCCTCCGGTGGACACAGTACCACCAAAAACTAAAAAATTACAAAAAAATAATTTTTTTTTAAAAATTAAAAAAAAAAAAAAAAAAAAAAATTTACATTTTTAGCGGCCATTTTTCCCCGCGACCACGTTTATAATGCGGTGGACACGGGTGGCCCCCGAGGACCACGCTATAATGGGGTTAAGCTGTAGTAACCGGTGCATGTCCTAAACAGTATCTATAAATAGAACTTAAGTATATCCGTACAAGGTATGCTTATACGACTTAGGGCTGTCCCTAGAATACAGTAACTAGGATAGCAGGCACACACTGTAACTAGAATACAGATTAATAACTAAATCAAAGATCAAATCAACGTTATACAACCAGATATCCGTGCTAATGTCGTCTCAGTTCCCCGTGCTGCAGCTCCACTGCCGACGCCATGATGACGTCACTAAAATCTGACGGACCGTATCGCGTGAGATCCACGCTTCATCAGGGTTGGAGGAGTCAATTTTCACTCCTACAGGTATACTATATATACCCTGTGATCAAATTCTCAGTAGCCAATCACTAGAGAATCTAGCGATTACAGTCTGCATGCACCTGAGGTGCATGAAAACTAGGTTAACTCCCCCATCCCATCAGTGCTGGTTGTGGGTGGGTGTCAATCTGGAAGTTTGACACGTGTATGTACGTGTAATAATATTCAGCATTTTATGAGCTTTGCAATTGTACTGAGTTATGAATGGGGCAAGGAAGAGAAGGAGATTAAAATAGAGGAGGAGATTAAAATAGAGGTGGAGGAAGAAAAAGAGGAGCAGGACAAATAAACCTAACAACGAGAGAAAAAAAAACACCTAACGACAAGAGGGGAAAAACCGCTGCCTAATGACGAGAGGGGAAAAAAAAAAAAAAAAAAAAAAAACCGCTGCCTGACTGTTAATAAATTGTGTATTGGCCAAAACGTCAAGTCTCTTATGCGTCTTATCAGCCTTTGGAAGTACTTGTTGTATAGTGCATGTATTTTTATGTGTACACGCACACACGTGTGTATCTATATCTATCTAGATATATATATCCTCTCTTTTCTTCCTCATCAGGCACTCCCTGAGGCTATAGATATAATTAAAAATATGTTTTATTCTGCAGTTCAACGTTTCGGTTCCATTTCAGGACCTTCTGCAAGATTCATACGGTTCAGAGAAAGCCTTTTAAATAAAACCTCATGTGATGCTGCAAAAACGGCACGAAAATGTGAAATACTTGAAAAAGAAGGGGCCACGCCTGAGTAACTGCAAAATTGTCTCCCATCATGTCAATGACGAAACATTACAAATAAACCGCTGTTGTGTTGAACTGAGTGATAATGTGCATGGAAGTGAACATAATATAAAATACTGTGTAGTACAGGGGTAGAAAGATGGGTTTGCACGCACTCAGACACACAAGTGATGATGGGGTACTTAACTACCGGTGCGCTGGTTCTGGGGAGTTTCTGACGTCCCAAAATAGTCCAATGGAGAAGAAGAAGCAGGCACACGGTCTTAATCAGCAGTGAAAGGGTTTAATGTGCCAAGAAATCCAACGTTTCGGCAGTAATACTGCCCACACCTTGAGAAAGGCAGTATTACTGCCGAAACGTTGGATTTCCTAGTACAGGGGTGGGCAACCTATTTTTGAATGTAGCCACAGGTGTGAAAATAGCCACACCATGTAAATATTGAGGTACTATCTGAGAGACCCGGCGTTGCCCGGGATGTAATTTTGGGGGGGCGGACGACAGGGTTGGGCTTCCCCCCCCTTGACAGCTAGGTGGGTGACTGAGTTGACTGAGTGTGTGGGTGACTGTGTGGGTGGGTGGGTGACACTTGACTGAGTGGGTGGGTGGGTTGGTGACTGAGTGGGTGGGTGACTTTGGGTCGGTTTGACTTTGGGTCGGTTTGGCTGGGTCGGTGGGTGGGTGACTTTGGGTCGGTGGGTGGATGGGTGACTGGGTCGGTGGGTGGGTCGTTGACTGGGTGACTTTTTCAGGGTCGGTGACTGGGTGGGTCAGTGACTGTGTTCGGTGACAGGGTGGGTGGTTTTGGGTGAGACTGGGTGGGTGGTTTTGGGTGAGACTGGGTGGGTGAGTGGGAGACTGAATGGGTGGGTGAGTGGGAGACTGAATGGGTGGGTGAGTGGGAGACTGAATGGGTGGGTGAGTGGCAGACTGAATGGGTGGGTGAGTGGCAGACTGAATGGGTGGGTGAGTGGGAGACTGAATGGGTGGGTGAGTGGGAGACTGAATGGGTGGGTGAGTGGGAGACTGAATGGGTGGGTGAGTGGGAAACTGAATGGGTGGGTGAGTGGGAGACTGACTGGGTGGGTGAGTGGGAGACTGACTGGGTGGGTGAGTGGGAGACTGACTGGGTGGGTGAGTGGGAGACTGACTGGGTGGGTGAGTGGGAGACTGACTGGGTGGGTGAGTGGGAGACTGACTGGGTGGGTGAGTGGGAGACTGACTGGGTGAGTGGGAGACTGACTGGGTGGGTGAGTGGGAGACTGAATGGGTGGGTGAGTGGGAGACTGAATGGGTGGGTGAGTGGGAGACTGAATGGGTGACTGACTGGGTGGGTGAGTGGGTGACTGACTGGGTGGGTGAGTGGGTGACTGACTGGGTGGGTGAGTGGGTGACTGACTGGGTGGGTGACTGACTGAATGGGTGGGTGAGTGGGTGACTGACTGAATGGGTGAGTGGGTGACTGACTGAATGGGTGGGTGAGTGGGTGACTGACTGAATGGGTGGGTGAGTGGGTGACTGACTGAATGGGTGGGTGAGTGGGTGACTGACTGAATGGGTGGGTGGGTGAGTGGGTGATTGACAGGGTGGATGAGTGGGTGACTGACTGAATGGGTGGGTGAGTGGGTGACTGACTGACTGAATGACTGAATGGGTGGGTGACTGACTGAATGGGTGGGTGACGGACTGAATGACTGACTGAATGGGTGGGTGACTGACTGAATGGGTGGGTGGGTGACTGAATGGGTGGGTGACTGAATGGGTGTGTGACTGAATGGGTGGGTGACTGACTGGGTGGGTGACTGAGTGAGTGGGTGACTGAGTGAGTGGGTGGGTGACTGAGTGAGTGGGTGACTGAGTGAGTGGGTGACTGGGTGAAAGTGACTGGGTGGGTGGGTGTGGGTGACTGGGTGGGTGGGTGTGTGACTGAATGGGTGGGTGGTGGGTGACTGAATGGGTGGGTGACTGACTGAATGGGTGGGTGACTGAGTGGGTGGGTGAGTGGGTGACTGAGTGGGTGGGTGACTGAGTGAGTGGGTGGGTGACTGAGTGGGTGGGTGACTGAGTGAAAGTGGGTGACTGGGTAAAAGTGGGTGACTGGGTGAAAGTGGGTGACTGGGTGAAAGTGGGTGACTGGGTGGGTGGGTGTGTGGGTGGGTGGGTGTGTGGGTGACTGGGTGAGTGGGTGGGTGACTGAGTGAGTGGGTGGGTGACTAAGTGAGTGGGTGGGTGACTAAATGAGTGGGTGGGTGACTGAGTGGGTGACTGAGTGAGTGGGTGGGTGAGTGGGTGACTGACTGAATGGGTGAGTGGGTGACTGACTGAATGGGTGTGTGAGTGGGTGACTGACTGAATGGGTGGGTGAGTGGGTGACTGACTGAATGGGTGGGTGGGTGGGTGAGTGGGTGATTGACAGGGTGGGTGAGTGGGTGACTGACTGAATGGGTGGGTGAGTGGGTGACTGACTGACTGAATGACTGAATGGGTGGGTGACTGACTGAATGGGTGGGTGACTGAATGGTGAATGGGTGGGTGACTGACTGAATGGGTGGGTGACTGAATGGGTGGGTGACTGAATGGGTGGGTGACTGACTGAGTGGGTGGGTGACTGAGTGAGTGGGTGGGTGACTGAGTGAGTGGGTGGGTGACTGAGTGAGTGGGTGACTGAGTGAGTGGGTGGGTGACTGAGTGAGTGGGTGGGTGACTGAGTGAGTGGGTGACTGGGTGAAAGTGACTGGGTGGGTGTGGGTGACTGGGTGGGTGGGTGTGTGACTGAATGGGTGGGTGGTGGGTGACTGAATGGGTGGGTGACTGACTGAATGGGTGGGTGACTGAGTGGGTGGGTGAGTGGGTGGGTGACTGAGTGAGTGGGTGGGTGACTGAGTGGGTGGGTGACTGAGTGAGTGGGTGGGTGACTGAGTGAATGGGTGGGTGACTGAGTGAATGGGTGGGTGACTGGGTGAAAGTGGGTGACTGGGTGAAAGTGGGTGACTGGGTGAAAGTGGGTGACTGGGTGGGTGGGTGTGTGGGTGGGTGGGTGGGTGACTGAGTGAGTGGGTGGGTGACTGAGTGAGTGGGTGGGTGACTAAGTGAGTGGGTGGGTGACTAAATGAGTGGGTGGGTGGGTGACTGAGTGGGTGACTGAGTGAGTGGGTGGGTGACTGAGTGAGTGGGTGACTGACTGAGTGAGTGGGTGACTGACTGAGTGAGTGGGTGACTGAGTGGGTGGGTGACTGAGTGGGTGTGTGGGTGACTGACTGGGTGGGTGTGTGGGTGACTGGGTGGGTGTGCTGGTGACTGGGTGGGTGTGTGGGTGACTGGGTGACAGTGCGTGGGTGGGAGACAGTGGGTGACTTACCTTGACCCCGTGGCATCTGGCTGGGGCAGGAGGTGAGTTCGGGAAGCTGGCGGGGGGGGCAAGAGTGGCAGGAGGCCCGTGCCGCGCTTACCCTCCATCTGGGAGCCGGTGCACGTGAGGAGGAGGCCCGCGCCGCGCTTCCCCTCCGTCCGGGAGCCGGCACACGTGAGGGGGAGTGCAGGAGGCCCGGGCCGCGCTTCTCGTTGTGAGCGAGGGGGGAGGAGCCTGGAGTTTGCTGCTGAGCAGGAGGGCCGCGCTTCCCCTCTCCGGGAGCGGCGCACGGTGAGGGTGATGGTGCGGCTGGGGATGTTGCGGAGCGTGGGGATTTGGGTAAGGTGGGGAGGGGGGAGAGAGTGAGGGGCACCGGGAGAGGAGGGGCACCGGGAGAGGAGGGGGGGGGGGGGTGTGTGGAAGGTGAGCTGCGGTCCAACTGACAGGGGAGCGTGAGGCCAAGCAACAGTGTGTGTGTGTGTGTGTGTGTGTGTGTGTGTGTGTGTGTGTGTGTGTGTGTGTGTGTGTGTGTGTGTGTGTGTGTGTGTGTGTCGTCACTGCCTCAGGCCAATGAGAGGTGCGGGGGCGGGCGGCCCAAGGGACCAATGAGATTTCCCCTAGGGACACAGGAAGATGCAGACAGGCATACAGTGCTTTCACTAATATATAATAAGATTATGTTGCGCATTCGTCATCTCTTCACCACCCTCATCATATCATCTCACCCCCTCTCATCATCATCAGCTAATTTTCCCCCATCTCATTTCCCCCCCTCATCGTCATTTGATTTCACCCCCCCATCATCATCATCATCTCATTTCCCCCATCATCATCTCATTTCCCCCCATCATCTCCTCACCACCCTCATCTTCATCTCATTTCCCCCCTCATCATCATCTCATTTCTCCCCTCATAATCATCTAATCTCACCCCCCTCATCATCTCATTTCACCCCTCATAATCATCTAATCTCACCCCCCTCATCATCTCATTTCACCCCTCATAATCATCTAATCTCACCCCCCTCTTCATCTCATTTCCCCCCTCATCATTTCATTTTACCCCCCTCATAATCATCTCATTTCCCCCCCTCATCATCTCACCACCCTCATCTTCATCTCATTTCCCCCCCTCATCATCATCATCATCTAATTTCATTCCCCCATATCATCTCATTTCACCCCCATATCATCTCATTTCACCATCCCTCATAATCATCTAATCTCACCCCCCTCATCATCTCATTTCCCCCCTCATAATCATCTAATCTCACCCCCTCATCATTTCATTTTACCCCCCTCTTCATCTCATTTCCCCCCTCATAATCATCTAATCTCACCCCCCTCATCATTTCATTTTACCCCCCTCATCTTCATCTCATTTCCCCCCCTCATCATCTCATTTCCCCCCTTCATCATCATCATATCATCTCATTTCACCCGCCCTCATCATCTCATTTCATTCCCCCATATCTTCTCATTTCACCCCCATATCTCATTTCACCCCCATATCTCATTTCACCATCCCTCATAATCATCTCATTTCACCCCCCCTCAGTATCATCTTTTTTCACCCCCCCCTCATCATCTCATTTCATTTCACCGCCACCCTAATCATCTAATTCCACCTCCGCTCTTCATCATCTCATTTCACCCGCCCTCATCATCATCTCATTTCACCCCCCTCATCTTCATCTCATTTCCCCCTCATCAACTCCTTCCCCCCCATATCATTTCATTTTACCCCCCTCTTCATCTCATTTCCCCCCCTCATCATGTCATTCCCCCCCCTCATCATCTCATTCCCCCCCCTCATCATCTCATTTCCCCCCCCATATCATCTCATTTCACCCCCACATCATTTCATTTTACCCATCATCATCATCAAATTTCACCCCCCTCTTCATCTCATTTCCCCCCCCCTCATCACCTCATTTCACCCCCCCTCTTCATCTCATTCCCCCCCCCTCATCACCTCATTTCACCCCCCCTCATCATCTCATTCCCCCCCTTCTTCATCATCCCTTTCCCCCACCCCATCATCTCATTTCCCGCCATCATCATCTCATTTCACCCCTCCTCATCATCTCATTTCACCCCTCCTCATCATCTCATTTCACCCCTCCTCTTCATCTCATTTCCCCCCCCCCTCATCACCTCAGTTCACCCCCCCACATCATCTCATTTCCCCCCCCCCTCTTCATCTCATTTCCCCCCTCATCTACTCATTCACCCCCCTCATTATCTCATTTCCCCCCCCCCCATCATCTCATTCCCCCCCCCTCTCATCATCTCATTTCCCATCATCTCTCCCCACCCCCCAATATCATGATCATCTCGATCCAGCTTCTTACCTAGCGCAGCACCGGAACAGGAGTCGGTGGCGCGGTCGCCGCCTGGGTGTGTGCTCCGCCCCCACTGTTCTCTCATTGGTTCTTTCTCCTCCACTCTCCTCCCGGCCACCGGCCGTCCCCTCTGCACTAGCGCCGCCACTGCCAGCGTACTCGCTCTTGCCGGGGGGCTCGTGCTTCCCGCGGGACTCGCGCTTCCTGCGGGACTCACGCTTGCCCGCCACGCTTCCCATTACGCTGGGAAAACTATAATTCGCCACACTTTGAATTGCCAATTTGACACGAGGCGAATGGCGACAGGGTTTCCCACCTCGGTTGTAGAGGGTCTAGGAGAGAATAGGAGGTGAGAAAATGGAGCAAGTGAGAGAATACAAGGTGTTCAAGGAGTTAAAAGGCAAAAGGCAGGAGGGAGACGGGGCGATACCTTTCATTTGGGAAGTATGCTGCTGGTAAAAGGATTGGCCTTACATTTATGGGAAACAAAGAACAATTCCTGTGCCAAATGTTTACATTTAGAACCTAAGTCTGTAACAAAGGAGCCATTTGGTTGCACCTTTAATAAGAAGTTGTATATATTCAGTGTAGGTCCCTGCTAATGGGAGTTTACCTTGGCGAGATTGGCAGGCTTGAATCATGTTTTGATTAAAAGATGCAACCAAATTACTCTTTTCTTACACAGTTTTAGGTTAAAAATGTAAAAATGGCTTGCCCAGTATCCTAGGGTTGGAGATAAACGGGAAACTTCATCGCTTTAAATAGAATAAGACTTTACATTGACAAAAAAAAAAAAGCTGTGTGTGCTGTGCACGCGCATAGTAAGTGAAACTTCTTTATCTTTTATCACTGTTTTGTCACAGAAATTGTATTTGTAAGAATGATATTTTTAATGAAAAATAAAAAATACAATTTCAGAGCCAAAATGCCAAGAAGTTTGACTTAGAACACGTGTTTTAGCTATTTGCACTTCTATATTTATAGTAACTGGGAATTGTGTGTGTGTGTGTGTGTGTGTGTGTGTGTGTGTGTGTGTCAGTCAGTCAGTCCATGTGTGTCAGTCAGTATGTGTGTGTCAGTCAGTGTGTGTGTGTGCATCAGTCAGTGTGTGTGTGTGCGTGTGCGTGTGCGTGTCAGTCAGTCAGTCCGTGTGTGTCAGTCAGTATGTGTGTGTCAGTCAATGTGTGTGTGTGTGTGTCAGTCAGTCAGTGTGTGTGTGTGTGTGTGTGTGTGTGTCAGTCAGTGTGTGT
Organism: Ascaphus truei; assembly: GCF_040206685.1. NCBI lineage: Eukaryota > Metazoa > Chordata > Amphibia > Anura > Ascaphidae > Ascaphus > Ascaphus truei. The sequence goes on along the minus strand of NW_027456713.1, from coordinate 68,433 downwards.
CACTGTGTGTCAGTCAGTGTGTGTGTGTGTGTGTGTGTCAGTCAGTGTGTGTGTGTGTCAGTCAGTGTGCCGCCGCATGTGACAGCGGCCATTAGGAACGGTGCCGGCGGCTATCGCTGCCGCCGCATGTGACAGCGGGCGTGTGGGGGGAGCGGTGGCCATTACGTGACGTCACTTCCGTTTCACATTTCGTCTCCATGTCTCCAGTTTTGTCCCATCATGACTAGGTGCCACTAAAGAAGTTTCACTTCAAAAAAAACTTTACATTGAAAAAATTAAAATACAAAAAAAGTAAAAAATATTGAAAAATGATTAAAAAAAAAAAAGTATACAGCAGGGCCCCGGGTATACGGCGGGTTCCGTTCCAGGGGCCCGCCGTATAGCGAAAATCACTGGAAAGCAGATCCGGCGATTTTCAGTTCTCTGCATGCACAGAACAGCGTTTTTTGCCGGGCGCAACCGCCCGTTCTGCGACTGCGGATTAAAGATGGCGGCCCCTTCTCGGCGCCGCCGTATAAGCGGAACGCCGGATAACGAAGCGCCGAAAAGCGGGGCCTTCCTGTATTAAAAAAAAAAAAACCTTTACGTTTGAAAGAAAAAAAGTTAAAAAGTTAAAATGTATATATTAGCCCTGGTTGTGATAAACTGAGGGGGTGTTGGCGGGGGGCAGCTGCTTATATGCCGGGGTCCGCGTAGGCAATTGTACTTTGGCAGATCTCTTTCCCTGTGCTTCTTAGCAGGTGTACCACGCAAAATGCTATCACATCTACCTATATTAAAATGTATTATATATATTAAAATGATAAGACCTACCGGTCTTCTGGGTTAGGGGGGTTCAGATATCTCCCGTGTCAAGCTTGAGAGTCAGATCTGGAAGAAAGCAGTACAGGTTATTTCGGTGAAGGTATAGGGCAGTTAAGATAAGACAGAGAGAGTGGGTGTGGGGGGTGGGTGACTGTATTCATATTCTCTCTCTCACAAACATTTTAGTATTGCCAAAGCGTGAATAATAGGAGGTGGGGGACAATGATTACACAAATACTAGGGGGTTGGGTATAATGGTTATACAGTACATTAATTATTGGGGGGTTGGGTATAATGATTACAGGGTATGTGGGTAACATTTACACACTCTCTGACTCTTTCTCTGACTCGCTCTCTCTTACTCTCTCTCTCTGACTCTCTGACTCTCACTCTCTCTCTCTGACTCTCTCTGATTCTCTGACTCTGTCTGACTCTCTCTGACTCTCGCTCTGACTCGCTCTCTCTCTTTCTCTGACTCTCTTTCTCTGACTCTCTGACGCTCTGACTCTCTGACGCTCTGACTCTCTGACGCTCTGACTCTCTGACGCTCTGACTCTCTCTCTGACGCTCTGACTCTCGCTCTGACTCACTCTCTCTCTCTGACTCTCTTACTCTCTCTGACTCTCTCGCTCTGACACTCAGACACACACACAGACACTCACATACACACGGGGGGGGTGAATCGGAGCGGTGGGGGGGGGATATCAGATCAGGAGGACAAGGGGGAAGCGAGAGTGGCAGGGAGCGGTACTCACCTGACTTGCTCCATGCAGGAAGAGGCGGGCCTCGCTATGCAAGCTCACATAGAGCTTGCTGCGGGCCAAAAAAAAAACCCTGGCAGCGTGCCAACACGCGCCAGCCAATCTGGAAACGGGGGAGATTTTTATTTTTTTGCAGAGACGCGCGCGCTGCCTGGCAGACCGCGAGCGCGCTAAATCCTGTCACCCGGTGGTGACCAGGCAATGGGATTTATCGAGGGGCACAGCCGCGCAGGGGGCCCGGGACGCCAGTGCCCTCTGTCCCCCGCTGTTGGCGGCCCTGGTTAGGATATAGATAAGGCTCATCCCAGGTAAGGAAATCTTATCTCTCTCCCTTAATTCACTTCCTCACACTTTGCTCCCCTCAGACCAACTGCCAACTACCAACTGCCAACTGTCATTCTGCCTAACGCCCTCTCATTGGTCTGACCATGTCACATGCTCCTATCCAGCAGCAGCTTCTGGCAGTTGCAGTCTATCTGTTGCTGCTGTTCTGTGATTGGTCCATTCCCCAGAAATATAGGGATAGGGAATAAAGGGGGACGGGGGGGAGGGAATAAAGGGGGAGGGGGGGAGGGAATAAAGGGGGACGGGGGGGGAGGGAATAAAGGGGGACGGGGGGGGAGGGAATAAAGGGGGATGGGGGGAGGGGGGTGGGGGATTTAACTGTCACATCAGCCTAATGATAGATAATAATAATAATAGTAAGCATTGTGGTGCAATAGGGACATACTGTATATAGGATTATACACAGGACAGAACAGATTCCCTTTAGAATGCACTCATAGAAGTACAGTATAGTAGTATTAATGTACATAGTAAAAACCTTTTATTCGGTAATAATAAAATTAATGTTAGATTAGTGTTATAATAAATCTATGGCCAATCCACGGACAAAACACACGTATAAACATGAACAAATACATAAAGCAGATCATTAATTGCACCTGCATCCAAATAAAGTGGAGTCTAACATAGCAATATTCCTATTTGTAGATTGGACCAGGTACTTATTAGATTAATAATACCTATAATCATTTTTCTCCACACTTCCCATTTATGGATTTTATCAAAATAAAACCCCAAAGTGATATAAAATCACACTTGGTGCACTAAACCTCTCAGCTATTGACAGCAGAGGCTTCAGAAAGTGTGCAATTGATAAAAATTGCATTAAAAACTTAAATACGGAGTACCTAGACTAAAGATTTGCGGCTATATGTGGTCACGATACCAGTGATGGCTAGTATTATTACAATGGTCCTAGATAGGGTGACCAGACGTAGGTCTGTCCAGGTGCCCCCACATTCTTTAAAATGTCCCGGTTTTTACCATCTGTCCCGGTTTTCAAAGTTGACGTGAAGAGCACAGAATGCCGGTGGGGAGGAGAGCAGGAGGAGAGTGGAGGCCAGGTCTGCCCTGGTCTGCAGAGGGATGGGGCGGGGTTAGGATAGGTTCCCGGTGCCTGCTGCAGTGCACGCTATGGCATGCACTAAAGGGACAAGAACCGACCCTAAATGGGTCTGGGCCCGCTTGGTGCCTTAGCTGCCGCGTTGCGGCACCGACACCGGGGCCTAAGCTTCAGAGGATTTCGGGAGCCAGCAGGGAAGAGAACAGAAGCCGGGTCTGGCTGTGGCTGCAGAGTGTGGGGGTGTGGCCACTGCAGTAAGAACCTCCAGTGTCTGCTGCCAGGGCCCAAGATGGATCCCCCCCACTCCACAGTGACAGGTAGGTACTGTCAGCATAAACACATTGGAGTCAATGCACTAAGCTCCAATAGAAAAAAAGCGCCAGGTTATTTAAATCTCCATTTTTGACAGCGATGTTATCACGGTATGCAGAAAACCCCGAATATCAGTGATATCAACATTTGAACAAATGGAGAGTAGCCAGCGACGAGATGATCAACTCTCTGAAAAGGGCTCACCCGGCGAGTTGATTCTGCTACAGAGAGAGAGAGCCGCCTTTCCCTGCGCAGATCTCGCCGGAAATTAATTATTTTTTATTTAATTTTATTACTAGTGTACATGAGCAGGGGGTCTCCGGAGCAGAACTGTGTTGATTTCAGGCCCGGGACCCCCTGTATCTCGGGAAGCAGAGGGTCCCCGGACATGAAATCAACAACGTTCTTCTCCAGAGACCCCCTGCTTTACACTAGTTTTAAAATGTATATTAAAATATGTAGTAAGCATCAATACACAACCCACCCCCTGTGCCCCCACATAAAAACATTTATTTTAATACATGATTGATAACATAGGATGTGGGGGTCCCCGGGTGGTACCCACGGGTGTCTTTGGACCCTCGGGTGGTGTCCTAGGTGGTTCCGCGCGGGTGTGTCCGGGGGCCACACAAGGGGTCCCCGGATGGTCCCTGCAAGTGCCTGGGGGTCCACAGGTGAGCCTCATGGGTGTCTGGGGGTCCTCGGGTGGTCCGATCGTGGGTCCGGGGGTCCTCAAGTTGCTCCCGCAGGCGTCTGGGGGCCTCGGGTGGGTCCCCACTGGCCTGCGGTACAATTCCTTTGTAAAAAAATAAATAGATGGCCTACATTTCAATAAATATTCAATTTCCCCCCCCCATCAACATCATCATATTTCCCCCCACCATCATCATCTCATTTCACCTCCCCTCATAATCATCATCTCATTTCACCCCCCCATCATCTCATTTCACCCCCCCCATCATCTCATTTCACCCCCCCTCATCATCATCTCATTTCACCCCCCTCATTCTCATTTTACCCCCTCATCATCTCATTTCCCCCCTCATCCTCTCATTTCCCCCCATCATCTAATTTTCCATCATGGGCCCCCCGCCCCCCTGTCCTCCCAATATCATGATCATCTCGAGCCACATCTCAACCCAGGTTCTTACCTTGCCTAGCACAGCACCGAAACGAGTCTGGGGCGCGGTAGCCGCCGGGGTGTGTTCTCCACCCCCACGTTCTCTCATTCACACTTATTAGTGAGTGATGTAATATTCTATAAGAGTATACTTTCACACGTACACTTATTAGTGAGTGATGTAATATTCTATAGGCGTATACTTTCACACGTACACTTATTAGTGAGTGATGTAATATTCTATAAGCGTATACTTTCACACGTACACTTATTAGTGAGTGATGTAATATTCTATAAGCGTATACTTTCACACGTACACTTATTAGTGAGTGATGTAATATTCTATAAGCGTATACTTTCACACGTACACTTATTAGTGAGTGATGTAATATTCTATAAGCGTATACTTTCACACGTACACTTATTAGTGAGTGATGTAATATTCTATAAGCGTATAATTTCACACGTACACTTATTAGTGAGTGATGTAATATTCTATAAGCGTATACTTTCACACGTACACTTATTAGTGAGTGATGTAATATTCTATAAGCGTATACTTTCATACGTACACTTATTAGTGAGTGATGTAATATTCAATAAGCGTATACTTTCACACGTACACTTATTAGTGAGTGATGTAATATTCTATAAGCGGATACTTTCACGACTAGAGTTGTCAGCCACCACTCCCGTGTCGGCGGTCTTGCAAGCCCCTCTATTGCACACCTGGATTCCCCGCTCCTCTATTTCCTCCGTTCTTCCCATGTATTTCTCTCCCCTCCATCTCACTCTTTCCCCCTCTCTTCCTCACTCACTCCCACCCTCACCCCCACTCCTCTCGCTCCCCCCCTCCATCAATTACCCCACTCATTCAATCCCACTCCCTCAATCCACCCTCCTCATACTCATCCCCCTCCCTCTGGAGACACACACACAACATTCCCACCACGCATGTGTACAAAACTCTTCTCAGTCTCCAAATACACACAACCCTCACCCCACCCCCCCAAACACATACATAAAACGTCCCACCCCCCTAATACATACAACAAAAAATACATTTAAAAAAACTCTTACCCCCCCAAATACATACAAAACTGGGACCCGGCGGCAACGAGAGGACCAGCAGCTGGGCAAAGAAGTTAGGCCTGGCCAGAGGTCAGCGCCAACTTCCAACGCGAGCCGTCTGGGCCATGGGCGGCCACTGGGCCCAAGACACCTGTCCCAGCTCTCCCCCTATGTCGGTGGTCCAACATGTAAACTTATTAGTGAGTTATGTAATAATCTATAAACTGTACACTTTCACACGTACACTTATTAGTAAGTTATGTAATATTGTTTGACATACAGTGGGTTGTAAGGTAGTTAGGGTATTGTTATTAACCCTCTGGCTATCTTAGTAACCATTAAGGCATGCATACTGCATGCCTTCATGGCAACTATGGCTTTCAAGGGGTTAATTCTGTACATCGTGGATACATTTTGTGGACTAGACCAGGGTATTCACTTGGTTTCTTACATTGCTAAAGTAATATAGGAAGCCAAAGTAGTCCACTTCAGCAGCATGGACCAGGCTTAAATAAATATCTACGACCAGGGGGGAGATGCTAGAAGCATCTAATGTCAGGTATAGCCATGACCTAAAAGAACATAGCGTTAAGGCCTGCAGTTATTAATGGCCTGCTGTGGGTATGAGATAAGGTGTTCCACATCTCTTTTGCATATCAATAACACAAACGGCCCTTAAAGTTGACCGAAGGCCACCTTAGCAGTAAGAGGTCTTTGTGAGCTTTGAAGATCCTGTTAGCATTTAACAGGAGGTTAACTTAACTTCTCGTTAAGTAACTAGCGGAGCTCTGTAAATCTGCCCCAAGTGACTGCACGGAGGACTAGTACATTCTAAGACCGAGCCATACTGCTGTAGGAACGTGCCTCTGCTGTAACAGGGGTTAGCAGTCCGCATTAGGGTGTCCATGTAACTCTACGGCCCCCTCATTGTCTATTCACTAGCACTCATGCCTCTGGTATTAGGATCTAGTAGTCCTCCGTGTGCTGTTCCCTTTAAACCCCACGCCCCCCTCAGATAATCTAACGCACCCAGTTTGCGCACCCGTGTACTAGTGTAACGTACGTGCTCGCCACAAACCGGGACCGGACCGCGGGGCTGAGGTGGGGATGTGAATACACCGACATTAGACCACAAAGTCGGTTCAGGGTTGTGCAGGCCATAGTCAATCGTAGCAGGGTCAGGGTTGGAGAAGCCAGGGTAATCCATAGACACGCCAGGGTCAGGGTTGGAGACGTAGGGTAGTCGATGTCCAGGCTGGAGTTCAGCAACAGGAAGTCAGGTGCACACCACTTCAGCGTAGTAGCTAAAGCGCAGGAATGGCCTCTGCGCGAGGAGCGAGAGCGGCCCATGATAAGATCTCTGCAAGGGGAGAATACAGGTCTCGGGAACAAGGCAAGGCTGGCACTGGGGATCCAGCGCTTCAGCACAGGAACCAGGAAGCGGACCTCTGTCTGGGGTGAATGCAGCAGGTCTCAGGAACAAGGTAAGGCTGGCATTGGGGATCCAGCGCTCCAGCACAGGAACCAGGAAGTGGACCTCTGCTGGGGTGAATGCAGCAGGTCTCAGGAACAAGGCAAGGCTAAGGCAGTGTAGCTTGTGGCAAACACAGTTACATCCAAGTGAATCTTGGGTTATGCTCGGCAATGAGGAACAGGGAAAAACCCAGTATATGAAGGGCAGGGAGCCAATCCATAGAATGACAGAGCAGAGAAACAGCTGCAGTAATTGCAAGCACAGGTGATAGTGCTTGCAGATCCAAGGGGAGGTCTGTCTGAGAGTTCACCAACTCTGCAAGAGTGAGCTCCAGCCAAACCCAGGAATGGATTCCTTACAACTAGTCCTCCGTGTGCTCTTCACTCCTAGTTTGCAGCTATATGGGGAACAGTTGCATTATGTCTCCTCTGCAAATCACACACTGTGTCAGACGCTGTGGTTTCTTATTGGAACTCTGCATGGTCAACAGCCTTCCACATATATCGCTGCTGTCTAGGAACTATGATTACCATTTCTCACACGCAAAGGTTTGTGATATATACTAGTGGTTACTAGTTACAGGGTACTGATCCCTTCATACTGATCATTGTGTGTGTATATATAGCTATTCATTTACTAATTATGCTGCCTTATAGGAGTCCTGGTAACAACCTATCACATGCACAGGCTTGTGATATTATACAGTTACAGTAGTTACTAGCTACAGGATACTGATTCCTTCATATAGATTATTATATACAGAGTTACTTATTTAATCTAGTTCTGCGCAGCAATCCTATAGCTATTTACTTCAGATATTCCTAACACAATAGTAGGCTCAATCCTATATTAGCCACTCCAATAAGTAGCCATTATTGCCTTGATCATATGTAATTTGGACTGGCTTATGTAGGCTAGTATCATCCTAAACATTGCTCCCATTAGCACATTGCTCACTCTAGCACTTCAATAGAGGGCAGCATTTTTGTGTTTGTCTTTCGTCGGTTAGTTACTCCGTTATTTTAATTTACCTATTAAAAGCTTATTTTTATCTATCACTGTACGCTTTCTCTTGCCTTGGGAGCTCACAATGTTAGAGGTTCTCCCTATGTTATAAGACCCCGCAGGATTTTATAACATGGGCTCAATGTATCCCATCTCTGCCACCAGTAATTTAAAAGCCTGTCACGATGGACACCAACTTTATCAATACATTTATATATCTGGGTACTTGATTGAACAGAACAAGTTGCAAAATAAATTGTGATTTATTTCCTTAATAGACAAACACACGACACCTGCAGAATACACATAAAACAACACTTACTGGGATGAGGGAACAAAATAAATTGTCCTTTGCTTGCAAGTGCAAGAAATGCAGTCTTGGTTTAAAGGCCCCGTGGCCAGATCGCAAGTTGCCGATCTGATATCTCAGTCACCTCAAGGAATTTCGTTAGAATTCGTTCCAGAGTCACCAGGGATAATGAATTCCGAAGTTTGGGGCAAATCCTTGGTTGCGTTGTTATTAACCACTTCTCCGGGATCGGTTGCCGCTGTGCTAGAACAAAGTCTTGTGTCTTTACATCATGGATCAAAATTCAGGAATCACACTGGTGATACCGTGGGAGCCACGGTTATAGACTGGCCAAAGCTATCTTTAAACATGTGGATCCAATCTCCTCGTGGGAACAATTAAACCCACCAATAGCCAGGTTGCCCACAGTTCATAAGACCGGTCAAAAAGGCTGTCCGTTATGCAAAGCGCATGGGTCAGGTTGACACCTGTGCCACTTCGCATAGCTGGGATACACCCATACCTTGGCGCCGCTGAGTCTGATTTTTGACCCAGAGGTGTCAATAGCCTGGCATCTGTTGTGCATCAGTATGCCAGTTTTGTATATACTGTGGGTCTCTGGGTCTTTTCATGACTGACACTCTTTTAGACAGGGGGACGCTTAGTCAGCGAGACTCGTTTGAGGCTCAGTCATAAAAATACGCCCACCTTATTCACCCGTCTCACAGCTGTATGTCCGAGGAATTCTTCCTCGGACTTAAAGAATACATCCTGCTTTACATTTAAAGTTTGTGTGTGTGTGTGTGTGGTGTTTTACTGTACTTACCCTTCAAAAATCAGGTTTCTGGGTGCTTTCGTTCTAGAGTTAGCATTTCTAATTGAAATGCTGGCTTCTAGACCACATCATGTGTCGGTTAGAGGGTATGGCAAGCAATGCATTTTGACTTTTAATATAGCAAGCAGGGAATGGCTTGCCAATGGAGGACAAAAATGTCTGGGACAGGGCAAACACAGTAATGCATAGCAAATCAGTTTAACCCCATCCTCCCCCCATCACAATCACCATTTCACCACTGAGGGGGATTGAGTGCCCACAACTGGGTGGCTTTTTCCTCCCCTAATCTAGCTATTAGGCCCACATCCTGCCTCAGCTCACATTCATATGAGTGGGAGTCAAGCATGCTAAAGTTTAGCACACTTTGTGAGTTTTTCTCTTCTAACTCGCCTGGCCCTGCGGCCAAAAGTGTGCTGTAAATTCTTGTTGATGTGCTGGTTTTAACCATTTTTACTCTTTTTAGCCAGAACAAAAAGACTGATGAGGAGAACTTTATGCCAGCCACCAGCCCAAGAGGTAAAACAAATATATGATGCTGTATTTTACAGTTGAACTGCTCCTAAAAGAGAGATTTGTTTTATTATGTAGCTATGGTGATTTCTGACCCTTTCCTTTTGTTTACAGAGTAAAATGCAAACGTTGCTCAGATCTCCTCATCTATGCAAGGTAAGTACTTAGGAATAATAAAAGCATGCTCAAAACATGCACTGTAAACATATACTTGAGCACAGGAATGATTTCCTTGATATTTACGATACTGTTACATATAGTAGCAGAAAAGTTATCTGCATATATATTTCTCTGCCACAAAAAGAAAGGTTTATAGTGAGTATCTTTTTAATGCTCATCATGAACTGAATGTCATTAAAAAGGCAACAGGCTATATTATATAAATGGGGCATACATGAAACCTTCGTTAAGACCTATTGGTGAGTTCTCTTCTAACTCGCCTGGTCCTGCGGCCGAAAGTGTGCTGTAAATTCTTGTTGATGTGCTAGTTTTTTAATCATTTTTACTCTTTTTAGCCAGAACAAAAAGACTGATGATGAGGAGAACTTTATGCCAGCCGCCAGGCCAAGAGGTAACACAAATATATGATGCTGTATTTTACAGATCAACTGCTCTTAAAAGAGAGATTTTAATCCTGGGTCTATTAAACCCCATATATTAGGATCAGTTGCTCATATTTTGTGTGTCAGTTTGGGATTTGGGGAAGAGTAAGAGGGAAACGTTTATCCAATAGGAGGAGTTATAGGGTGCTGTTATATGGAGCAATAGGAGTAGTTATACAGAGAGGTTATATGTACAATAGCAGTAGTTATAGGGAGGGATTATATGGAATCATAAGAGTTATAATGAGCGGTAATATGGACCAACAGGAGTTGTTATACTATATGTTTTGTCACTTTGGATGTTGTGCTGGGCATTTCTGTTTTTTGTTTTGAACATTTGGCCACGCTCAGTAGCACTCCTTTTTGACACAAATATATATGCTGTATATGAGGTAAGTGGGTTTTGGGGTTCTAGAGCTTGCTGGGCTATTTGCAACTATTGGTTGTTTGGAGGTGTGACCCCTCCTCTCAGGGTTTAAGCTCGCCCCACCCCACTTTCCAATTAGCAGTTATCATGTTCCTGTATATTACAGACCCAGTGTGGTCATTGTTACAGGGACTTATCACTGTTGGAGAAAACTTTCCTCTAATCTTGCAGTGTGCTGGTTAATTGCACACCAGCATTCAACCAGACTACACTTGGCTGATTAGGACTGTCAGAGCTCTGTGAAATAGTGTCAAGTGAGACACAGGAAGATTTCTTTAGCTCATAATTGGGGCTGGCACAAGGAAGGACAGACCAGAGATCCCTAGCCCACAACTGGGCTGAACTGGGGAACAACATATGTCTTTTGCTGAAAAAGGACTACAGGCTGACAGCAAGACAAAGGGGGCAAGACCTCTAAACCTGGACCCTAACATTGCCATAGCACAAGGGTGTGAACCCAGGAGAGCAGAGAGGCCTCCCCCCTACAGCTAAGCAGATATGACTTTCTTATGGGACTGTTGTATATCTGTAAATATGTTTGGGGGTGGTAATTTGCTTCGCTACACACCCAGTTAGAGAAGGCTGGACTAAATGTGTAAATATTCTCCAAAGCGGAGTAGGCCTTTCTTTTGTTTATTTTGAATGTTTTGCTGTGTTAAAGGAACAGGCACAATAAATTATATTAATACAAAAGTGGAATAAATACCTGGCGCATACAAATGGTGATAATATTAACAATACATATATTAATAAAATAAAATAATGTAAAGGATATATCAGTGAAGTGAAGTCTTTTTCAAAGTCTATGAGTGAAATGGACTCTGTCCTTGACTTGGGTAGAATAAAGTCACTCTCCTGCAGCAAGTTATATTCCTATTGATTGAGACAAGAACAGAGACACCACATTGCGCAGTATTGACTTGACAGCAAATGGAGTTCTCCCTTGTATGCCTTTAAATGAAATGCCCACTTACTAGATATAAAGTGGGTCTCATGCAGTTGAGAGAATCTGTATCTTTGTTTCTTCAAATCCAGACGTTCACAGGTTAACCCGAACCCCACGTGTTGATTCTGTCTCTCCTGGATCCTTGAAGAAACTCCGTCTCTGGAAAGTGCTTTCTCCTTCTGTGCTGCTCTCCTGTATGTGCCTCCAGCATAGGGGTATACAAAAGACAGAGGATTGCGCAATACAGTAAAAAAACTTTAATGACGCATCCTAGCTAGCTGCAGAAATATACTCACAAGTTCCGTGAGTTTAAAAACAATTCAAACGTCCGACCCGGCTGTCCCACAGCACACCCCAGTCTCTGTCAGCTCCTGCCTCTGGTCGCGTGTGTTTCGCGCTATCCAGACTTGCGCGTGCTGACGTCACTGTTCAGTAAACTGACCGGAGAGTGGATGAGAGTCCTGATTGACGTTCACTTTAGGCTCCTCCCTACGCGTTTCGTGACGGGGAACGTCACTTCGTCAGGGGATTGTGGAGCCTATGCAATCCCTTGTACTTATATAGCTCGTTCTTAACACTTTGTGGGTCGGAACTTACTTAACAATTAAACAATTAAAAACAACACAGATGCATTTACTGCTGATTTGATTGCAGTGGGGTAGAAAAACATCTTAGTGAATTACATTGCCAATAGAATTCAAATACATTATCATAACTCATATACAGTCTAATGATTATGTTAATTTGATATACAATTATTTTTTTTTTTTAACGTATATATTTTTTTATTTTTTCAGAAATCATATTAACATATAAAGGGGGGAAGGGAGTGGGGGGGAGGGGGGTACAGAAAATAAAAGGGTTATGGGGTGGGGAGGGGGGGTAGGGTGGTGGGGTAGCATCCATCACTGGCTTCATGCAGGAAGCAAACATTCTATGATACTTGTCACATCCTATGCTAGGTCTAGGTCTACCTAACCTTTAGTAGTTATTACTGGTTTCCTTACTATTTTATGGTTCCTATTGGGTTCTTCCATATGTATGTCTCCCAGGGGTCCCATATCGTCAGGAAGGAGTTGTGTCTGTCGTGTATTAGGCTTGTAAGTCTCTCCATCGTCATTATGTAGTTTATTTTGTGCAATACCTCGTTGATCGGGGGTGGGTCGTTCTTTTTCCAATGTCTTGCTATTAAATTTTTGGCTGCGGAGAGGATCTGCGTTATCAAAAAGTCTATTTTTCTCTCAAGTCCGTCTGTCGGTTTTAGTAAGAGCACTGTTTCTATGTCCCATGTTAGCTCTACCCCTGTTGCTTCTTCTATTAGGCGTCTAACTCTTCCCCAGAATAGGATGATTTTGGGGCAAGTCCACCATATATGTTTAAATGTGCCTATTTGGCCGCAGTTACGCCAACACATTGGGGAGGTTAGCGGGAAAAAGGAGTGGAGGCGGGCTGGTGTGTAATACCATCTGTGTAGGACTTTCAGGTTGGTTTCTCTGATTAGGGAACATCGGGAAGCTTTAGCTGTCCTTTCGTGGATTTCTGCCCAGTCCTCTTCCTCTAGGGAGTTTCCTATGTCGTGTTCCCAGTCTAGTATGTTTTTGCTAGTTTGGTCGTCATATTGTTTTAAAAGTACCTGATAGAGTTGGGCAATCGTTCCTTTATTGTAGTGACCTCTTTGGTATAGGCTCTCAAAGTTGGTGAGTGGCCTATTCCAGGTGTCGTTTGGTTGGATTGAGGAAACATAGTGGGCCAGTTGTATGTATTGGAATATTTGTGTGGTTGGGATGTTATATTCCTCTCTTATTCCCATGAATGATTTAACTTTCCCTCCCTGTTGCATGTCTCCTAACCTAGAGAGCCCTTTCTCATCCCATTGCTTAAAGATATGTGAGTTGTGAGCTGGTGTAAATTCGGGATTGGCTCCAATGGGTGTTAGGGGTGAGGGAATGGAGGAGATTTGCCTGTGTTTGCAGTTTTTATCCCAGATGTCTAGAGAGTGCAGTAAGACTGGGTGGGCTCTATAGGCTGTTTGTCTGTTCCCCTTTTTTACCCATAGAAGAGACGCTAACTCCTTTGTCCCTGCTTCCACTCTCTCTATATCCACCCACGGCTTTTTCCCTGGGGTTGCGGACCAATAGATTAGCGGACTTAGTCTAGCCGCTTCATAGTACTTTGTTAAGTCTGGTTGACCCAGGCCTCCTCTTGCCTGGGAGAGAGCCATCAGTTTCTTCTTTATCCTAGGTTTTCTGCCGTTCCATATAAATTTGGTTATCTCTTTTTCCAAGTCTCTTATTACATAGGCTGGAACCGTGACGGGGAGCACTTGGAATAGGTAAAGTATTCTAGGTAATAAGTTCATTTTCACTGATATTATTTTACCCGTCCATGATATCTGGTATCTTGACCAAGATTCCAGGTCTTTTTTCAGGTTTTTAATAAGATTCGGGTAATTTGCTCTGTACATATTATCATATGTTCTCGTAATGTATATTCCTAGGTATCTCATCTTGTCTGACATCCATTTTATTGGGAATTTTTTCCTTAGTGCGCTTTCTAGTTCTGGAGGTATGTGCAGGCCTATAGCCTCTGATTTTGTGTTGTTCACTTTAAAGTTTGAGAGTGTGCCAAATTCGTCTAGCGTGTCGAATAGGTTTTTTAATGAGGTATCCAGGTTAGTCAGAGAGAGTAAAGTGTCATCCGCAAATAGCGACACTTTATATATGTTGTTTCCTATAGGGACACCCTCTATCCCTTGGTTCTCTCGTATTCTTGAGGCTAATACCTCTATGCACAAAGCGAATAGCATTGGGGAGAGTGGGCACCCTTGCCTGGTACCGTTAGAGACTGCGAATGGTTCTGATGTGTAACCTGAGGTGCGAACTGTAGCTATTGGGTTGGAATATAGCGCTTTAATGCCTTTAATAAAGTTTACATGTAGGCCCATCTCTCTGAATACCCGGAACATAAAGGGCCAGGCCACCCGGTCAAAAGCTTTCTCAGCGTCTAACCCTAGAATCACGGTAGGGCGTTGGTTTTTGTTACTGTTGTGGATAATGTTAATTACTCTCCTGATGTTATCAGAGGCCTGCCGTTCTGGGGTGAATCCCACTTGGTCAGGGTGTACCAAGGAATTTAATACTCTGTTCAACCTGGTTGCTAGAATTTTGGCGAATAGTTTTATGTCTGTATTTATCAGAGAGATGGGCCTATAACTGGAACATAACGTCGGGTCTTTTCCTTCCTTTGGTATTACAATGATAGAGGCCTTTAGGGACTCTTTTGGTGGTGCTTCTCCGTCTAGGATCTTATTGAACCAGCGGATCAGATATGGCTTCAACGTGTGTTCGAATTTCTTATAATAGAAATTAGTGAACCCGTCTGGGCCCGGGGCTTTGGAGTTCTTGAGGGATTTAATGGCTGCTGAGACCTCCTCTGCTGTTATCGGGGTTCCTAATTGGGCTGATTCTGACTCGTCTAGTTTGGATAGCTTTGTGTTTTTTATATATTCGTCTAACTTTGCTTCGAACCTCTTGTTGGCTTTATCGGGGTTTGTCAAGTTGTATAAGTTACTATAATACTGGACAAACTCTTTATTGATTTCAACCGGATTGTGTGTTAGGCGGTCTTGTTTGGTTTTTATGCTGTATATATTGAGGTTTGCTGTTTTATTGCGGAGTTTTGCCGCCAATTGCCTGTCTGCCTTATTGCTTTTTTCGTAAAAGATCTGGTTTGTCCATCTCATTGCTTTTTCAGTATCTTCAATCAGTATATTTTTAAGCTCCAATCTATCCTTGTCTATCTCTGCTCTAACTTTGTCCGTTGGGGTTTGTTGGTAGGTCTCCTCATTTTCTCTAATACTATTGTTTAGCTTATTTATCTTTTTGTTTTTCTCCTTTTTCCTATGGGAGGCAATACTGATTATCTTGCCTCTGAGCGTAGCTTTATGCGCCGCCCATAGTGTACAGTCGCTGATTTGCCCGTTGTCATTTATTGCGAAGTAGTCCCGTATAGCCTTTCCTATAGCTTTTTTAGTGTCTGGTAGCCTGAGCAGTAGGTCGTTCATTCGCCATTGTGTGCCCGTCGGTCTTTGGTGCATGTCTCTTATGATTAGTGTAACCGGGGCGTGGTCTGACCATGTTATATTGTCTATTTCTGCCTTTATTATCCTCTCTGTCAGTTCACTAGATACAAGTATATAATCAATGCGGGTGTATTGTTTATGCGGGGGTGAGTAGAAGGTAAACCCTTTGGTTATGGGGTTCATTAGCCTCCATGCGTCGACAAGCCCACCCAGTCTTATGCTTTGTTTTAGAGCGGTTGAGCTATTCCGTCTCCGGTATTGCTCTTTGCCCTTGAGCTTCGCCTGGTCTTTATTGCGGTCTATAACGGTGTTAAGATCCCCTCCAATTATTAAGTAACCCTTCTTATATTGGCTTATCGTCTCGAAGGCCTCATTAATATAGCTTTCTTGGTCTGTGTTGGGGGCATATAGGCTTACAAGTGTTAGTTCTGTCGTGCCTAATTTACCGGATACAATTAGCAGTCGCCCGGTCTTGTCTCTCTTTATTTTTTCTACTGCAAAGGGGATGCTAGTTCTAATCAGGATGGCTACTCCCGCTTTTTTGTCTGTGGCTGGTGAGTGATAAATTTGGTTAAAATTTTTGTCTTTTAACCTAATAGTGTCTGCTCTGTTCAGGTGTGTTTCTTGAATCATATGTATGTCACTTTGTCTGTTTTTGAGGTCTCTGAACAATAGTCTCCTTTTCATGGGAGAGTTCAGTCCTCTGACATTCTGCGTTGTTATTTTTAGTACTTTAGCCATATGTTGATTTAAAATTTCGTGCGCGAGTGTTTGCCGGAGGGAGCTTGTAGTTAGGGGATGCCCCGTGGTGGTTTTTCGGGTTGCGGGACCTTATCCCAACTAATGTTTTGGTTGTGCCAAGTTGTGTGCATTTAGGTGTACTCCAGTGTGGATGAACTGGGGAGAACATTGGGGGTGAACAAAAATAACCTTGGGGGTTTTTAACGTGGGGTGGGGTGGTGCCCTCTGGTGCTTTGGGCCTTTGACTCTGCGTTTGGGGTGTCGGGGACATGCAGGGTCAAGAAAAAAGGGGGAAAGTGTGTGTGGGGTGCAATGTGGTACTTGCAGTCTGGAGAGTATGGTTTGTAGTCTGTAAACTGTAGTCAGCTCCGTTTGGAATTCCGACGGCTAGTCGTGTTGTTGATCAACCTTCTTTTCTGCTATGACTGACTGGAACTAAAACACAGATGTGGTGGGGGGGAATACAACAATCAAACTTCTGGGTCAAACATGTTAAACAGTTTTAAACACAGTAAATAGAAAAAAAAATAAAAAATAAGAGCAGAATTTCCTTTCTCTCCCTTTTCCTTCAACTATCTGAGCTAGATCAAATCTATAGAGGCTTAATAATGGCTTAAACCTTGTGCTCTCAGTTATCTAGTTATACTGTGTTTTTTCCTTTTTCTTTTCTTTTACCCTTCCCTTTTATAAAACCTTTTTCCCTCCCTCCTCCCGCTCCCGTTAGTTCGTGTCTTTGTATTTGGAACAGCATACAGTTTCGGGGCTGGGGGTTACAGTTGAGGTAGGAATGTCTCTCTTGTACTCTCGTGGTTTTGCCGTGTTCTGGTTGTTAAGCCTCAGCTCTTGGGACTTGATGGGTTATCCTGGGTTAGTTGTCACCCTGGACCACCTTTCACGCCTTGGTCGTGGAAAAGTTTTCCCTGTATCACTTCGTAATTCTTCCGGGATCTCCAGTCCTAGCGCTGCGATGAATTCTGGGCCTTCCTCTGGGGTTCGTAGGGTGGCCTGTTTGCCTTTGTAGGTGGCTTGGAGACGGAAGGGGAAGCCCCATCTATACCTGACGTCTCTGCTTCTCAGATAGCCTGTGATTTTCTTGAGTTCTCGCCTTTTGGCCATGGTTATTGGCGAGAGGTCCGGGAAAATTTGCAGTTCCGTATCCTCAAAGGAGATTTTATCTAGGTTCCTG
Organism: Ascaphus truei; assembly: GCF_040206685.1. Lineage (NCBI taxonomy): Eukaryota > Metazoa > Chordata > Amphibia > Anura > Ascaphidae > Ascaphus > Ascaphus truei. Next base: position 50,861 of record NW_027456713.1, on the reverse strand, counting down.
ACTTTGGTGTAGATTTCCTCTTTGGTAGAGAAGTAATGGAACCTTGTGATTACGTCTCGGGGCCCTCTGTTTTCAAATTCTCTCGGCCTGTAGATTCTATGGGCTCGGTCGAGTTCCAGCTTTGCTTCGGCGATTTCTGGGAGTATGCTCCTAAAAAGTCTATTTAGGTATGGCTTGATTTCCTCGTTAAGGACTGTCTCCGGGATGTTGCGAATTCTAAGATTGTTCCTTCGCGATCTATTCTCTGTCTCTTCCTGGGCGTCTTGAAGGCGGGAGATCTGTTTCTTCATTTGGGTTATGTCCTCATCTGTCGCCGCTTGTCCTTCGGTAACTGTCTCCATGGCCTCCTCCAGTCCCGTCGTCCGCTCCTCTACCTCTACAATCTTGGTGTGTAGGCTCTTCATTGCGGTTTGTAACTCCTCGTGAAACGCCTGTTTAATTTCTTTAACCCAGGTTTTTAGTTCTTTCCTGATATCTGGGTGCCTATCTGCTTCTGACCCTGAGTCCGAGTCTGAGCGATCTTGGGCTTGTGCGGCTTTCTCTTTGCCAGTTGGTGTGGGCGCCACGTTCCTTCTGGAGAAGAACGTGGAAGATTCTGGCTTCCCTATCTTTTTAGGGGGGGCCATGCCGTCTGTGTTCAGCTGTGGGGTATAGAGAACAATCAGGTCTGGGTCTTCCTTTTTTATATTGGTTGCTGGTTTATCTTGGATATGGGGAGCTGAGGGAGGTTCTTGTCTGTTTTTCTAGGCTCGCAGCTATCTCACATATGCACCCCCACACTTGGGCATTCAGTTAGTCCATGGGACTAGTTGCTTGGTTCTCTGTTTCGCCTCCTTGGGTGGAGGGGGGGAAGGGAAGGGGGGGGGCGCGGGTGCGCATTCACTCCGCTCTTTGTTTGTTGTTCGTCTTTTCCTCTGTGCGAAGCTTGGGGGACTGACTTTCTCCTAGGTAGGTAGGTGAGTATGTATTGGGGTTGAGTCGGATTGGGGAGAGGGTGTGTTTGAGTAGTTTTTCCTAGGCTGTTTGCCACTTTTCAGCCTCTGAGTTTATTTGTGTGTGCTTGTACCTTTAATTCAGGTCAGCGGCGGCCATTTTGGATCCGGCTGGGACACTTCTGCGTTTCAGGCTGGAACGCATGGTTCCTCTCTCTCTCCACCTCACCGGAGCTCCCCCTTCTCCTCTCCGCTCCCACCACTGCTCTAGGTACCCTCCTGTGTCCTGCAAGCCCCTCGCCAATCTCCCCCTCGGGGGGGGGCCGCGCACCTCGGTCGGATGCAGGCAGGCTAGATATCTCACGCTCCAGTCAGCGCCATTTTGCCAGCCTCGGCGGGGAAGCAGGGATGTGCCGCGTTTTCAGGAGAGGGGCTACTATTCCTTGCGGTAGGTGCCTGGATTGACCAGCCTCTGTGTCCGCGGCTGCGTCAGGGCTGCTCCCTACCTTTTGGCCGTTTGCTGCGGCTAGGATCGTCCCTTTAAATGAGCCGCGCGGTCCCGTCGGCCATCTTGGTTTCACCAGGGGAAGGGGAGCTGTGTGTGTTCCGCTCGGGTAAGGCTTTTTCTCCCCTTTTGGGGTACTGTGTGGGACCGGGGACCGGGTTAACTGCACTGGGGGCTTTTGGGCAGTCTCCTAATGGGGTTTGCCCTCGATTTTAGTGGGGTTTCTGATGGTTTCTGCAGTTATGTTTGCGGAGCTATGCAGATCTATGACCAGCTCGTTCCGCTCCTGGCCACGCCCCCCTTGATATACAATTATTATGACAAATGATGTTACAAATCAATGGTGTTACAATTAAATGGTGTTACAAATAAAAGGAGGAACAGGTTTGTTTAAAACAATAAAATATATTCTTGGAAGGTGAACAGTTATGAGTAATCTGACCTCTATAGTATGTGAATGAGTGAGGGAGCCCTCATAGGAATGAAGCTAGATCAAAGTCTATATTTAGACCTTTGGGGGAGAGCGTTTTTAAAGTGTAGATCCAGAAGCTCTCTTGCTGAGATACCTTCTGTAATCTATCTCCTCCTCTGATCCCCACTCTTGGGCTATCTATCCCTATGCACGTAAGACCCTCTGGTAACATGTGTAGCCATGCATAATAATGACTGCATACATCTTCCCTGTTGGCAGTAAGTCCTGGTAAGTACAGGCCTGCCAGCAGTAGTTATGGAGGTTTTCCCTCACACCCTGGTGTGGTGCCCTGTGTAAGGAAGGGAGTGGCTGTATGCTCTGAGTCCCTGGATAGTGACATCAGAGATGCGACTGCCCCCTGACGTATAAAGGGCACAACACTGTCAGTTAGTTGTTGTTGTAAAGTGTTGCAAGGTTGGCAGAGAAGCATCTGGGAGAATGTATCTTCCTGCATAAGGGATTGGAGGAATACTTTTGTGACCCTAGTGCTGTAACTAGCGGTAGCAGAGTGACCAATCAAGTCTGTCTAAGCCACACTGTGTCCAGGGACCTGGCGCAGTAGTGATCTCCCTAGGAGAAAGGGAATCCCACTCCAATACGGGAGGGCGTACCTGGCAAAGGGACAGCACGGAAAGATGTGCGGCTAGAGCCGGCAGCTGCATGGGGCAGTCTGCTACATCCAAGCATACAATAAAGATGTCTTGTTCAAAGAAACCCCCACTGTGTGAGTGTGAGATTACTCTGCAGTGGCGGTCACCACCGAGAAGGAGTTCCTCACCAGGACCATCTCCCTGCGGAAGCATAGACCCTGATGAGGTGGAGGCGCTGCACGTGAAGTAAGTTGGACTCGTACCCACTACCTCAGCGACCTGTCCTGATGATATCCCCTAATAACACCAAGCGGGAGACTCGGGAGTCCTGTTACTTGCAGGTGCACCACCACACACGACCTTGTAATGGGGACCGGTTAGACCACACGGGCCAATGTGAGATTGGGTGGGTCAGACAAGGGGGGTCCAGCCGTTACACATGTTATGGTGTATCTTAAAATTGTTTGAAACACTATGTGTCTCCAAACCCTTTTTGATGTTATACACATGTTCCGCGAATCTTCTCTTAAGGGGTCTTCCCGTTCTCCCCACATATTGTAGGCCACAGGGGCACTCTAAAAGATACACACAAAAGCTTGTTTTACAAGTAATAAGACTTTGGATAATATACATTTTTCCAGTCACTTTGGATGTAAATCCTTTACATTTATGTCCAAAACTACAGCCTATACATTTTTTGCAAGGATAGTAACCCTTAAGATCTCCCAACCACATATTAGGACCCGATCCCTGGTTCTTTTTTGGGCAGCTTGGAGCTAGTTGTGATTTTAAATTCTGGGATTTTTTGTAAACAATTTGTGGTTTACTTGGTAAAATGGACTTAAGGACAGGATCCCTTTGTAGAATCCCCCAATGCTTGTTTAACACTTTTACAATGCCTTGAGACATCCCATTATATTGTGTAATAAATGGGATGAACATTTTATCAGAGTTCACTGGGTTCTTTATATTAGGTTTTATCAAGGCCTTATTACTTGTAAAACAAGCTTTTGTGTGTATCTTTTAGAGTGCCCCTGTGGCCTACAATATGTGGGGAGAACGGGAAGACCCCTTAAGAGAAGATTCGCGGAACATGTGTATAACATCAAAAAGGGTTTGGAGACACATAGTGTTTCAAACCATTTTAAGATACACCATAACATGTTACCAGAGGGTCTTACGTGCATAGGGATAGATAGCCCAAGAGTGGGGATCAGAGGAGGAGATAGATTACAGAAGGTATCTCAGCAAGAGAGCTTCTGGATCTACACTTTAAAAACGCTCTCCCCCAAAGGTCTAAATATAGACTTTGATCTAGCTTCATTCCTATGAGGGCTCCCTCACTCATTCACATACTATAGAGGTCAGATTACTCATAACTGTTCACCTTCCAAGAATATATTTTATTGTTTTAAACAAACCTGTTCCTCCTTTTATTTGTAACACCATTTAATTGTAACACCATTGATTTGTAACATCATTTGTCATAATAATTGTATATCAAATTAACATAATCATTAGACTGTATATGAGTTATGATAATGTATTTGAATTCTATTGGCAATGTAATTCACTAAGATGTTTTTCTACCCCACTGCAATCAAATCAGCAGTAAATGCATCTGTGTTGTTTTTAATTGTTTAATTGTTAAGTAAGTTCCGACCCACAAAGTGTTAAGAACGAGCTATATAAGTACAAGGGATTGCATAGGCTCCACAATCCCCTGACGAAGTGACGTTCCCCGTCACGAAACGCGTAGGGAGGAGCCTAAAGTGAACGTCAATCAGGACTCTCATCCACTCTCCGGTCAGTTCACTGAACAGTGACGTCAGCACGCGCAAGTCTGGATAGCGCGAAACACACGCGACCAGAGGCAGGAGCTGACAGAGACTGGGGTGTGCTGTGGGACAGCCGGGTCGGGCGTTTGAATTGTTTTTAAACTCACGGAACTTGTGAGTATATTTCTGCAGCTAGCTAGGATGCGTCATTAAAGTTTTTTTTACTGTATTGCGCAATCCTCTGTCTTTTGTATACCCCCATGCTGGAGGCACATACAGGAGAGCAGCACAGAAGGAGAAAGCACTTTCCAGAGACGGAGTTTCTTCAAGGATCCAGGAGAGACAGAATCAACACGTGGGGTTCGGGTTAACCTGTGAACGTCTGGATTTGAAGAAACAAAGATACAGATTCTCTCAACTGCATGAGACCCACTTTATATCTAGTAAGTGGGCATTTCATTTAAAGGCATACAAGGGAGAACTCCATTTGCTGTCAAGTCAATACTGCGCAATGTGGTGTCTCTGTTCTTGTCTCAATCAATAGGAATATAACTTGCTGCAGGAGAGTGACTTTATTCTACCCAAGTCAAGGACAGAGTCCATTTCACTCATAGACTTTGAAAAAGACTTCACTTCACTGATATATCCTTTACATTATTTTATTTTATTAATATATGTATTGTTAATATTATCACCATTTGTATGCGCCAGGTATTTATTCCACTTTTGTATTAATATATTGTTTTTAGGGTTCACTTGAGATTGCACCCTTAGTAGAATCACCAGGCAGCTTCAGCACATATTTATATGCACTGCACATATACACTGGTCTAGCGCTAATTTAAGTTATCTTTGTTAACACTATAACAGGCACAATAAAGCCTAATTTTTGTTTCACTTTAAACGGTCTCCATTGCTTACCTCTGCACACGTCTCTTACAGTCATTCTCCCTCCAGCAAATAAAAGAGGTACATGAAGATTTTACAAGGTAGTGTTAGGACCTGCAAATTGGTCATGCCATGACGTTGGCTGCAGGCTTATAACGCTTTGTCCAAATGGTTTAACTAAATGATATGCGTGGAGAGAAGGTAGAGCACTGCTGAAAAAAGGTAGTGAAAATTAAAAATGCTTTAATAGAGATGCATGGTAGCAAAAGCTACATAAAAAGGGTCCTCTAATGCATTTAGCGCTAAATAGCGCTTTATCAAAGAGTGACCTATGTCCCTGCTAATCCACCTTATATGCCAGTCAATGAGGAAGTAATTTCGCGCCAAAAATCAGTCAGAAGGAATCTGACTGAAACTGAGTCCCTGTATGAACTACGGTGGCCTCATAGGGTAGAAATACCTCCGTTTTGAAAAGGCAAAGGCGGAAGTACAATACAAATACACAACTCAATAGTAAATCAATATAAAAAGCAAAAACGAAGCAAGATAACAAAAGATTAGAATATAATAATCAAAGCAATAGATGAAGAAGAGAACAATATACTATACAAAAAAAGAAATCAAGAATAAAAACATAATCTAATTATATTAAACTCTTAATTGATAGATGGGGACATATATAGTTATACCCAACCATGAACCCATCACTCATTGCCTTCCTTTTTGAGGGATTCAAATCAACTTTTGATGGATCTACAGGAGGTCCAATGGAAAACCTCCTATAGTTGGGCCACTATGGACGTCATGTCGCTCTATAGTATCATACAACACAATCAAGGGATTTCTGCTATTCAACATTATCTTCATCTATCCAAATTACCGGTTTCACTTTGCACGTTTTTGATTGAAAGTATAACATTTTTATTAACACACAATTATTTCACTTTTGACTCACAATTTTATTTACAACTAAAGGGCACTGCTATGGGGACTTCATTTGCACCATCTTATGCTAATTTGTTTATGGGCTTCTGGGAATCTATTTTTATTTTTAGTGATCATAACCCTTTTAGAGAGCACATTATTTTCTACAGGCGTTATATTGATGACCTGTTTTTCATTTGGGATGGTGATTTTCTTTCTTTTGAAACTTTCTTTAACACTCTTAATATTAATCAGTATAATCTCACATTTACTTATGATTTTGATATTCAACACATTGCTTATTTGGACATAATGTTGTATATAGATGTCAACAAAATCATTCAAACGGACGTCCAAAGGAAACCTAATTCGCGTAATGCGTTCTTGATGGCTAGCAGTAATTATTCCAGGCCCCTCAAAAAGGGGATTTTGAAGGGGCAATTTTTAAGACTTAGAAGACTCTGCTCCACAGAGGAATCCTTTGATATTCAGGCTGAGGATTTGGTCCATAGATTTCTAAAAAGAGGCTATAATAAGGTTCATATTGTGGAATCTCTTGATGCAGTTAACACTCTTGAACGTGCTGATCTCTTTATTGGTAAAAAGCATTACAAATATAAAGGGAATAGAACCATCATGCCCAAAAAAATGGAGAATAGGGCACCCTTTTTCATTACACAACAGTGTAAGCAGGCAGATTCTATCAGAGGTATCATTCACAAACACTGGCACACCCTTAAATTGGATACAGATTTACATAATGTGGTTAAAGATGGACCAAAATTTGTTTTAAAAAAAGCCAAATCACTGGCAGGTTTTCTGTCACCAAGTCTGTTTCGTTCAAACCATCCACAACATATTTCTAATATACCAAAAGGCTTCTATAGATGTGCTCATTGTGTTGTCTGCCAATATGCCATTCCATTGAAAAGTATCCAAACATTTAAACCTAAAAGGAATATAAAAGTGTCCACATTTATCAATTGTAATTCGAATTTCATTGTGTACATATTGAATTGTGGTTGTGGCAGGCACTACATTGGACGCACCATTAGACCCTTGAAAGTTAGGATAATGGAGCATGTTAGAGGCATAAAAAATCGTACTATTACACATCCAGTGTCACGTCATTTTGCCCATTGTTCTCAGGGGGGTATCCAGAACTTCTCCTTTTCGGCTATTGAGCATGTTCCTCCACCCATTCGGGGTGGTGACAGACTGAACATGCTCAATAGACGAGAGATGTTCTGGATCTTCAGCATGGATTCCCTATACCCGAATGGGATTAATCAAGATTGGGAATTAATACACTTTTTATAAAATTATTTCATTTCTAAGATCAGTCTTAATTTAAGATATAATGTCCTAACATTTATATTTATATTCATGCTAAATGTGAATTAATAGGTGATTTTTCTATTCTTCCACCCTTTAGGGGTTATTTAGTTTGTTATAATATTATTATTAAAGTATTATATTTTACACATTCTAATTATATACCATTTTTGAATCTATTCTATAAATTCACATATTTTGATTCTAGATGTGTTTAGAAAATTCACCAGCTTTGATATTTTTTATACTTATTATATGGTTTATTATTTTTTAGTAAATCTTACATATATACAGTATTCTTATTCTTTGTACTATTTCATATATATACATATGTATTTCTTTAAATATTATGGTTATTATTATTTTTAGTCCTAGTATAAGATTGTTTATTTCTTTTTCTATGTAGTTTAAGATTTGTTTGCATCATTATATATTATTAAGATATTGCTATAAGCAGTGGTTGACAAATCACCAAAAAATCTACTCGCCACACAAAAAAATCTACTCGCCACCTAGTACCAAAAACGTGTGCTGCTTGGGCCAATATTTACTCGCCCGGGGGTTAAATCCACTCGCCCGGCGCGAGCAAATGTATAGGTTTGTCGAACACTGGCTATAAGATATAAAAATAATGGAATGAGTTATGGGTTCATGGTTGGGTATAACTATATATGTCCCCATCTATCAATTAAGAGTTTAATATAGTTAGATTATGTTTTTATTCTTGATTTCTTATTTTGTATAGTATATTGTTCTCTTCTTCATCTATTGCTTTGATTATTATATTCTAATCTTTTGTTATCTTGCTTCGTTTTTGCTTTTTATATTGATTTACTATTGAGTTGTGTATTTGTATTGTACTTCCGCCTTTGCCTTTTCAAAACGGAGGTATTTCTACCCTATGAGGCCACCGTAGTTCTTACAGGGACTCAGTTTCAGTCAGATTCCTTCTGACTGATTTTTGGCGCGAAATTACTTCCTCATTGACTGGCATATAAGGTGGATTAGCAGGGACATAGGTCACTCTTTGATAAAGCGCTATTTAGCGCGAAATGCATTAGAGGACCCTTTTTATGTAGCTTTTGCTACCATGCATCTCTATTAAAGCATTTTTAATTTTCACTACTCAGCCTCCAGCCCTACTTTTTTCAGCAGTGCTCTACCTTCTCTCCACGCATATTTGATCTACACAACGGACGGATGCACGCGTATATGGAGCATAAGGGGTCTATCATGTGAGTCATTTATCTGTATTTCTTACATTGTGACTGTGACTATAGGGTATTTGCATGGCTCCAGCCTTTGGTTCAGGACACCATCCCTCTCCATAGTGAATGCACTGTGAGTCCTTTTATATAGGGGCTGTTTTGTGATTTCATTTTGAGGGTGGTTATATGTGTAACGGCTGGACCCCCCTTGTCTGACCCACCCAATCTCACATTGGCCCGTGTGGTCTAACCGGTCCCCATTACAAGGTCGTGTGTGGTGGTGCACCTGCAAGTAACAGGACTCCCGAGTCTCCCGCTTGGTGTTATTAGGGGATATCATCAGGACAGGTCGCTGAGGTAGTGGGTACGAGTCCAACTTACTTCACGTGCAGCGCCTCCACCTCATCAGGGTCTATGCTTCCGCAGGGAGATGGTCCTGGTGAGGAACTCCTTCTCGGTGGTGACCGCCACTGCAGAGTAATCTCACACTCACACAGTGGGGGTTTCTTTGAACAAGACATCTTTATTGTATGCTTGGATGTAGCAGACTGCCCCATGCAGCTGCCGGCTCTAGCCGCACATCTTTCCGTGCTGTCCCTTTGCCAGGTACGCCCTCCCGTATTGGAGTGGGATTCCCTTTCTCCTAGGGAGATCACTACTGCGCCAGGTCCCTGGACACAGTGTGGCTTAGACAGACTTGATTGGTCACTCTGCTACCGCTAGTTACAGCACTAGGGTCACAAAAGTATTCCTCCAATCCCTTATGCAGGAAGATACATTCTCCCAGATGCTTCTCTGCCAACCTTGCAACACTTTACAACAACAACTAACTGACAGTGTTGTGCCCTTTATACGTCAGGGGGCAGTCGCATCTCTGATGTCACTATCCAGGGACTCAGAGCATACAGCCACTCCCTTCCTTACACAGGGCACCACACCAGGGTGTGAGGGAAAACCTCCATAACTACTGCTGGCAGGCCTGTACTTACCAGGACTTACTGCCAACAGGGAAGATGTATGCAGTCATTATTATGCATGGCTACATATGCTTTCTGTCCATATCAGGCTTTATTTGGGGAGCTATATACCCTGTCACATATATACATTTTTTCATTGATTTGACTCAACCCTTGACTCCTGGGCTATATTGCCTTCATTGCACTATTCTGGGAATTAGAAGCACCATACAGAGATTCATTTCTCATCCTTTGCTGTTTAACTAAATGACCCTTACTCATGTACGCAGATTAGCACTGAAATATTGTACTATATGTTTTGTCACTTGGGATGTTGCGCTGGGCATTTCTGATTTTTGAGTTAATAGTAGTGCTAATATCAAGTAAAAGGATAAGTTATAGGCAGCAATTGTATTGAACAATAGGAGGCGTTACAGGGAGCGGTTATACTGTATGTACAATAGGAATTGTTATGAGGGGTTAAAGCAGCGGCGGATTTGAAAATCCGCAACGTCTAGGCACTTAGCTGTGTCAGTCGCCTCCTTGCTGCCGCCCTCTATCTCCTTTGGAACCCCAGGGTCAAATTACGCCACGGACATCATTAACGTGATGGCGCATGGCGTCGCGTTGCCATTGTAAGGCGATGTAATGACGGCATTTGATGTCGCAACCTAGCATTGTCATGGCAACGAGGCGCATGTGACATCACGTTGAAACATCCGCAACGTCATTTGACGCTGGGGTTCCAAAAGAACTATAGGGTGGCGGCAAGGAGACGGCCGACACATGTAAATGCATTCCTATTAGGTCCTGTTGCAGGGTACATGCAACCATACGCGGTTTTCCTTGATAAGGCTTATTTATTGAGCCTTAAAAATGACAGCACACAAAAACAAAACAGCTTCTCTTCAGCATGGAAAAACAAGACAGCTTCTTTTCAGAATGCAGGACACAGACAGTTCATCAAACATGTACTTTGGAAACAGACCTTGTAGCCGTAATCTTTCTTCAGCATTTCACTCCTGTCTCCTGACCAGCTAGCCGGCATGTGTGTACAGCCTGGGGGTTTTAAAACACCTTGATTATGCAGCTTGGACCACTCTTGTCAGGAGCTTCCCACCTGAAAATTAACCTCGTCACTGCTGCACTGCATAGCTACACATACGTCTGCCAGGCATAGAGCTGGTGACGTTCATTCATCCTGTCGCAGGCCCGAAAGGCCCGAGAGCGTGGAAAATGCATTTGGGGGAGGACATTTTTACCACCCCAAAATGTTGCCGCCCTGAGCCCCGGCCTAATGGGAAATCCGCCACTGGGCTAAAGGGAATAATAGGAGGTGTTATAATGAGATAATATAGACCAATAACAGTTATTAGGAGAGGTAACATTGAGCAATAGGAGGAGTTATAGGGAGCTGTTATATGGGGTAATAGGAGGAGTTATATGGGGCAAGAAGAGTTATAGGGAGGCGTTCTATGGAACAATAGGAGTTATTGGGAGTAGTAATATTGAGTAATAGAATGAATTATAGGGGGCAGTTATATGAATCAATGGAAGCAGTTATAGGGAGCTGTTATATGGAGCAAAATGAGGAGTTATAGGGAGGGGTTATATGCAGAAATAGGAGTTATAAGGAGTGGTAAGAAAGAGCAGTAGGAGGAGGTATAGGGTGCAGTTATAGAGAGCAAAAGCAGAAGTTAAAGTGAGCTGTTATACGAAGCTATAGGAAGAGGTTTATAGGGAGCAGTTATATGGAGCAATAAGAGTTAAGTGGTGTGGTTATATTGAGCAATAGGAGCAGTTACAGGGTCATGGTTATATTGAGCAATAGAAGGAGATATACAGTATGAAGAGGTTATATGGAGCAAAAAGGAGTTCTAGGGAGAAGTCAGAGGATTTATAGGGAGTGGTTCTATGGAGCAATAGGATTTATAGGGAGTTGTAACATGGAGCAATAGGAGAAGTTATAATGAGCGGTTATATGGAGCAATAGGATGAGTATCGGGAGTTGTTACATAAAGCAATAAGAGAAGTTATAGGGAAGCGTTATATGGATCAATAGGAGGGGTTATATGGATCAATAGTGGTAATAGAGAGTGATTATATTGAGGAATAGGAGGAGTCATAGGGATGGGCTATATGTAACAATAGGAGGAGTCGTATGGAACAATAGGAATTATAGGAGTGTTTATATAGAACAATATGAGTTATTAGGAATGGTAATATAGAGCATTAGGAGGCGTTATAGTTTGCTCTTATGCCGAGCAATAGGAGAAGTTATAGGGAATGGCTATATGGAGCAATAGGGCGTCGTCATATGGAGCAATATAAGCAGTTAAAGGGGCAACGCTATATGGAGCAAAAGGAGCTATAGGGTGTAATTATACGGTGCAATAAGGGGGGGTTATATGGAGCAATAAAAGGAATTATAGGGGAATAGTAGAAGTTACAGTGATGTGGTGTTCGGAGAATTAGGAATTATAGGGAGTGGTTATATGAATCAATATGAGCAATTATAGGGAACAGCTATAGTGAACAACATGAGGAGTTATAGGGAGTAATTATATGGAGGATCTTGAAGTTATAAGGATGGGTTACAGTATATGAAACAGTAAGAGCTATAGAAATTGGTTATATGGAACAGAAGTTATAGGGAGGTGTTACATGCAGTAAAAGGAGGAGATATAGGGAGGAATTACATGGAGTAATACAGTAGGAGGAGTTATAGGGAGGTTATATGGAGCAATAAGAGGAGTTATAGGGAGAGGTTATATGGAGCAATAGGAGGAGTTATAGGGAGAGGTTATATGGAGCAATAGGAGGAGTTATAGGGAGAGGTTATATGGAGCAATAAGAGGAGTTATAGGGAGAGGTTATATGGAGCAATTAGAGGAGTTATAGGGAGAGGTTATATGGAGCAATTAGAGGAGTTATAGGGAGAGGTTATATGGAGCAATAGGAGGAGTAATGTAACTTTTGGAATGTTATGTTTTAGAAATAACGCAGTGTGACACAATTCAAATTGAGGAGGAAATTGAAGGAAATTCAAAGAAAGAAGAAAGGAACAGGATGGAGGAAAGATGAAGGACGACGAGGTGCAGGATGGAGGAGGACTATTTAATCTGGTAAGGCCGGCCAATCATATCAACAGGTAACTCACTGGTCCTTAAATACCAGACTAACAGAAATATAACATAAACCGATATCAAGTGCAATAGTAAATTGCAACAGGGAAGAGGGTAAGGCATAACTGCGAAGACCAACAGGAGCTGCAAACTCAGAACTTTGCTCTGTGACTCCCTATTGTAACTGCAGCCATGGTGACTCAGCCCGTCCGGAGGCGCGCTGAGGCTAAGGGAAAGCGGGTGCTTTCCCTGGCCTTAGACCGCGCTCCGTCCGGGGGCGTGTCGGGGGGGGAGGGGCGCTGTGACTTCACGGAGCTGGTACGCCCTCATTGGGTGAACCGCTCACGTAACCGGCGCTGCGCTCCCTTGAGAGCTTGAAACTAAAAATTGAATAAGACCTACGCTTCCGCACGCTTGCGGAAGCGTTGGCGAGCCCCTGCTAAAGCCGCTCTCATTGCGGCTGCAGGGGCTCACTGGTAAGTGAGAGCGTGCCTCAGCACGGGCGCTGACCATGCCGAGGCCTTATAAAGCAAGTTGCCAGTACCCAAAATGGCCACAGTGAGCAGAAAGGGCAGGAGAGACAGCAAACCTGGACATAGTGAAAACCCGGCATGGATCGAGCAGAATCCTTACACTTTCACACTTTCACACGTACACTTATTAGTGAGTGCTGTAATATTCTACAAGCGTAAACTTTCACACGTACACTTATTAGTGAATTATGTAATATTCTATACGCCAAATACTTTCACACATACACTTATTAATGAGTTATGTAGTATTGTATAAGCGTATACTTTCATTTGTACACAGGGCCACAGACGGATTTTTTGCGGGACCCACGACTAGAGTTATGAGCCCCCACTTCCGTGTCGGCGGTCTTACACGCCCCTCCATTGCACACCTCGATTCCCTGCTCCTCTATTTCCCCCCTTCTTCCCATGTATGTCTCTCCCCTCCCTCTCACTCTTAACTTCTCTCTTCCTCACTTTCCACCCCCCCCCCCATACCAAAAATCCTCACCCACCCCCCAAATACAAAAAACCTTCCCACCCTCCACCCCCCCCTATATATATATGTAGCCAGGGTCCCCCTCTGGGCTTTTCCCTTGTTCCCCTCACTTCCGCTGCGTGCGGGAAGTCGGAAATGTTCGGCAGGCGCTGGTGGTGCGAAGGGGGGATTGCCGGAGGCTCCGGTGGCTCTCTGCATGGCGCCGCCATGTTTGCCATGCGAGCGCCTGCGCAGTGGGAGTTGCGGCTGCCATTGCAGTTGGCGCATGCGCTGTACGCTACGCGCATGCGGTGGCCATGCTCTGCGGGGACTACAACTCCCAGCAGCCACTGGGGCTGCAAGCACACATGATCAGACACAGCCAATGGAGCTGCCACAATCCCCTGCGGCTAGAGTTGTTACATTTGGCGTGCTGGGGACCAAGGAGTTGGAGCGGGGATACCATCAGTGTAGGGGTCTGGGGCCCCCGTACTAGGCCAGATTACCCCCAGTAGGCCCCAGCTAGGCCCCGACTCAACTCAGCTTGTGGTTACTACAGGGACAGGCCAATAAGATAGGGACACTGCCTCTGTAGCATTTAAAGTTAGGGACACACTCAGGACGTGGCTGCATCCTGATTACATGTGGTCTGGGACTAGACACCTGCTGCACAGAGACTATCATCACGGTGGGACCCTCCAACCGGATACCACCCCAAGCGGAGGCGGACTCATCACAGACCTTCATCGCTGGATAAGCGGATCCAATCTACCCTGTTGTTGTCGGCGCGTCCGGGTGCTGAAGCACCCGGCAGGTACCTAAATACGCCAAGTGCACCAACCGTACATTTATTCTAAGGGGCAGCGCTGTCTCACACATGGGGATGGGTGCGGGACACTAAGGACACGTGTGGGGAACATGGTGGTGGTGGTGGGTACGGCCGTGCATGGCTTGGAGGGTAGCTGTATCTTATTAGCATTTAGTAGAAACCAGTAAGATATACATGTGTTGCAGTAAAAGTTATTATTATAATCTATGTGTTATTATTATTGGCTCCTGTGAGGGGCTCCTCCCACTACGTTGGGATCCTATGCAGGTGGAGGCGCTGCACCGAGACGTTAAGTATATCACCCCAGGCTCCCAGTGGCGGACGCTTAGGCCCTCTGTGAGCCAACCGGTAGCGGCAGCAACGGTAGCCTTCCAGTTTAGGGGGAAACAGGGCTACATTTGGAGGTGCTGCTGAGATTCAGACCTGATGTGCCCGAACTTAGTCACTAAATGATGTCGCTCGCCCTATCATTACCTTCCCGCCAGGAGGTTTATGAATGTGCGTTGAAGAGACAAGTCCTGCCTCAACAGACGCTTGCTGTTGGACAGGTCCCCGCTAACACCTCCACCTATGACATATGCCTCTTACTGGGTCAGTACTCAGGCCTACGAGATGCAAAACTCCTAGGCCGCCGCACAGAAGCAGACTGAGTGTGGTGCCCAGTTTTAGTGATTGGGGAACAAGATTTAATAGAAGAAGGCCCATCCAACTTTTGGCTCCATGGAGCACTCAGTAACGGGTGTCCCATTATCTACTCCGAAATGCCTGTAAAATCAGAACCCTGTAGTTCTCACACGGACTTGCAATAGGTTGCTATGCGACTGTCTCCCTCGCCCTCAGAGAGCCTTTGTGGAGACGATGCTGTGTCATAGCCTGTTCTAACTGCCGCTCGAGTATGGGTAGCCCCAGTTCCTTCCGTGCCGTCGACATACAAATGTTGGCAAAAGCCATACAGCAGCTGGGAGTCACCAAGACCCAATCCCGTCCCTCGCAGCAATATTATAAGCTGAAACTTTTCAGGGATAAAACCTACTCCCGCAGGCGAAGAGACCTTCGAAGCCTGGAAGGACTCCACATTGCAAGTTCTGGAGGAATGGTCCTGCCCAGACACTGTCTTTTTACGGAGGATAATGGAGTGTCTTGAGACCTCCCGCATCTACAATGATGAAGATGTACAGAGATCAGCATACCGAGGTCAAGGCGCAAAAGCTGATGGCTTCATGACACGGACCTATGGCGTGGAAGACTATGAAAGTGAGCTGTGGTCCAAGTACTATCATCTTTGCCAAAAAGAGGGGGAAGACCTACCAAATTTATTCAGCGGATCCAGCTGGTTTTCTGGGACCTACGCTCTCACAAAATCATGAAAGCCTGCGAAGTAAATGAGTTCCGCCGAAAATAATTCGTGTGAGGGAATATTGTTATAATGATTTGATGCTCCTTACTACAAGATGAGCCTCCTACGGTGGAAGATCTACTGAGGGTGGTGAAAGGGCATGATTCTTATACGTATCTGCACGCCCCTAACAAACTGAAAGAATCATGTAAGGAAGAGACCAAGGAAGCAAAGGCCTCGAGGCCTAAAGAGGCGAAAGGTGCCGAAGATATCTTTCTTCCCGTGGTGCCGGTTTCCGCCCCCAATGAAACCAGGAGTTTGGCTTCTAATCCTGCCCTCAAGGCCCAGAATGATATCCGCTGCTATCATTGTGACTGATCCGGTCATGTCTCTAGGAACTGCCCAGAGTCCAACACACCCACCACTGGGTGGCCAAGTCCTACGTAGTACAGGCGACACCCTTACGTCTAAAAGCGCCACGATCTCTTGCAACCATACCAGAGCTGGCGGAGAATGAACCGGAGGACTGCCCTGACGAAGCAACCCAACAGAACATTTACAGTAGAGTGGGACCGACTGCCCTCATCCTGGTCCACGTGGAAGGCGTCGGCCTTGCTGGATACCAGGTCCCAGGTGACCATCTACCGGCCCATCTATGATAAATATCTTAATCATCTGTCCTTGCAGTCGGCAGACAAGATGAAGCTGTGGGGTCTGAGTAAAGAGGACTACCCCATTGAAGGTGTGGTGCAATTACGAATGGACATACCTCAGTTAAACACGAACAAGAGCCATCCCATGGAAGTGGAGGCCCTGATATGTCCTGAGCCCGGTCATATACCCAGTCACTCACTTGGAAACCAGGGCGCATGTAAACGCCGCTACCGTGCGAGATGAGCCTGCTGGGTTACAGTTTGATTTCGGGGAATCGACCCTGTCAGAAGACTGGAAGGGACGGCTAAGTGCCCAGCTGGAGGAACGCCAAGAGGTGTTCTCCACTAGTGAGATGGACGTAGGCTGCAGCAAGAACACCCAGCACACGATTCGTCTGAATAATACCGCTCCCTTCCATGAGCGGTCCAGACGTATCGCCCCCAGAGATGTAGAGGACGTGAGAAATGTCCTAAATGAGATTGAGACAGCAGGCATAGTGACCGAATTTCCGAAGTCCCTACGCCTCTCTGATTGTGGTGGTACGAAAGAAAAATGGGTCCGTTCGCCTCTGCGTGGACTACCGAACCCTGAACAGGCGTACCATACCTGATAGTACACTCTGCAGCGGATAGAGGAGATCCTCAATGCGCTGACGTGAAGCCAGAAATTCAGCGTGCTGGACCTGAGATTCAGGTACCCATGAGCTTTGAAGACCAGGAGAAGATGGCGTTCGTCTGCCCCCTCGGGTTCTATCAGTTTACCCGAATGCCCCAAGGCATTTTTGGAGCTCCAGTGACTTTCCTGTGGCTGATGGAGAAGACCATTGGGGATATGAATCCTCGCGAGTGTCTGGTCTATCTCGGTGACATAATTGTGTTCGGAAGAACTCTCGAAGATCACGAGGACCGCCTCCTGAAGGTGTTAGTTAGACTGGGCAAAGAAGGCCTGAAGCTATCCCTGGACAAGTGCCGGTTCAGCTATTACTTCAGATACATAAGCTACAGTATATTTTAAGTACACTTCCAAACACAATAATAGGCTCAATCCTATATTAGCAACTCCAATAAGGAGCCATTATTGCCTTGATCATATGTAATTTGGACTGGCTTATGTAGGCTAATATCATCCTAAACATTGCTCACATTAGCACATATAGCACTTCAATAGACGGCAGCATTTTGGTGTTTGTCTTTCGTCGGTTAGTTACTCCGTTATTTTACTTTTACCTATTAAAAGATCATTTTTATCTATCACCATTTCACCACTGAGGGGGATTGAGTGCCCACAACTGGGGTGGCTTTTTCCTCCCCTAATCTAGCTATTAGGCCCAGGTCCTGCCTCAGCTCACATTCATATGAGTGGGAGTAAAGCATGCTAAAGCTTAGCACACTTTTGTGTATCTGGGTCATAGTGAGTTCTCTTCTAACTCCCCTGGCCCTGCGGCCAAAAGTGTGCTATAAATTCTTGTTGATGTGCTTGTTTTAACCATTTTAACTCTTTTTAGCATGAATAAGAAAAAGCCTGATGATGAAGAGAACGGCATACCATCTTCCAGCCCAAGAGGTAACACAAATATGATGCTGTATTTTACAGTTCAACTGCTCCTAAAAGAGAGATTTTAATCCTGGGTCTATAAAACCCCATACAGTATATTAGGATCATTTGCTCATATTTTGTGTGTCAGTTTGGGATTTGGGGATGAGTTAGAGGGAAACGTTTATCCAATATGAGGAGTTATAAAGTGCAGTTATAGGGAGCGGTTATATGTACAATAGGAGTTATAGGGAGCGGCTATATGGAGCAATAGGAGGAATTATGGGGAGGGATTATATGGAATCATAGGAGTTATAATGAGCGGTGGACCAACAGGAGTTATAAGTAGTGTTAATATCGAGTAAAAAGATTAATTATAGGCAGCAGTTATATAGAACAATAGGAGGCGTTATAGGGAGCAGTTATACTGTATGTACAATAGGAATAGTTATAATGAGGCGTTAATGCAGCGGCGGGTTTGAAAATCCGCAACTTCTAGGCACTTAGCTGTATCAGTCGCCTCCTGGCTGTCGCCCTCTATCTCCTTTGGAACCCCAGGGTCAAATGATGCCACGGACGTACATCATCAACATGATGGCGCATGGCGTCGCCATGGTAACGCGATGTAATGACGGCGTTTTATGTCGCAACCTCACATTGCCATGGCAACAAGACACCATGTGACGTCACGTTGGAACATACGCTACGTCATTTCACACTGGGGTTACAAAAGAACTATAGGGCGACAGCAAGGAGGCGGCCGACACATGTAAGTGCATTCCCATTAGGTCCGAGAGCGCAGCAAATGCATATTGGGGCAGGCATTTTTACCACCCCAAAATTTTGCCGCCCCCGGCCTAATGGGAAATCCGCCACTGGGCTAAAGGGAATAATAGGAGGTGTTATAATGAGAGACGGTATAGACCAATAACAGTTACTAGGATAGGTAACATCGAGCAATAGGATGAGTTATAGGGAGGGGTTATATGGAACAATAGGAGTTATTGGGAGAGGTAATATTGAGCAATAGGAGACGGTGTAAGGTGCACTTATGCAGAACAATAGGAGAAATGATAGGGAGAGGTTATATGGAGCATTAGGAGGCGTTAAAGGGAATGGCTATATAGAGTAATAGGGCGTCATTATATGGAGCAATATAAGCAGTTAAAGGGGCATCACTATATGGAGCTAAAGGAGGAGATTATAGGGTGCAATTATACAAAGCAATAGGGAGAAGTTGTATGGAGCAATAAAAGGAATTATATGGAGAAATCGTTGGGAGTTACAGGGAATGCAGTATATGGAGAATTAGGAATTATAGGGAGTGGTTATATGGATCAATATGAGCAATTATAGGGGCTACAGCGAACAACAGGAGGAGTTATCGAGAGTAGTTATATGGAGGATCTGGAGAAGTTATAGGGATGTGTTACAGTATATGGAACAATAGGAGCTATATTCCATCCTTTATATGGAGGATCTGGAGAAGTTATAGGGATGGATTACAGTATATGGAACAATAGGAGCTATACTCCATCCTTTATATGGAGGATCTGGAGAAGTTATAGGGATGGGTTACAGTATATGGAACAATAGGAGCTATAGTCCATCCTTTATATGGAGGATCTGGAGAAGTTATAGGGATGGGTTACAGTATATGGAACAATAGGAGCTATAGAAATTGGTTATTTGGAACAGTAGAGAAGTTATAGGGAGGGGTTACATGCAGTAAAAGGAGAATATATAGGGAGAAGTTACATGGAGTAATACAGTAGGAGTTATAGGGAGAGGTTATATGGAGCAATAAGAGGAGTTATAGGGACCTGGATGAGGCCAAGCAGCTCATGACAAGCCGGTACCTTGAAATGGTGCAAGGATCGATCCCGATTCTATCCGGTTTATGAACCGGAGAGGAGGAGCTGCGCAATCTACGGCTCCAGTTACATGGAGTAATACAGTAGGAGAAGTTATAGGGAAAGGTTATATGGAGCAATAGGAGGAGTTATTGGGTGAGGTTATATGGAGCAATAGGAGGAGTTATTGGGTGAAGATATATGAAACAATTAGAGGAGAAATGTAACTGATAGAATGTTATGCTTTAGAACTAATGAAGATGGATGAAATTGAAATTGGGAAAGAGGAGATGGATGGGAAAGAGAAAGCTACAGAGCAAAAAGAGAGAGTGTGGAAGAAGCAGAAGAAGAAGAGATGGGGGAGGTAGTTCATGAACTGAAGATAGAAGAGAGAGTGGGCGAAAATGAAGGAAAGGAAGAAAAGAAAAAAAGGGAAAACATGTAAAATGGTTGGATGAAAAGAAGGGGGAAAAGAGCAGGAGGGGGGAAAAGAGGATAAGGGAAAAACTGAAGGAGTTTAACAAAGAAAAACTAAGAGAAACTAAGTAAAAAGACAAGAGAACACTCTAGCACAGGGGTGGGCAACCTATTTTTCAATGTAGCCACAGGGGTGGCGAATTAGAAGTGAAAATAGCCACACCATGTAAATATTGAGGTATTATGTTGCGCATTCGTCATCATCTCATCATTATCATCATCTAATTTCCCCCCTCATCATCATCATATCTCATTTCCCCCCCAGCATCATCATATCATCTTCTCACCACCCTCATCATCATCTCATTTCACCTCCCCCTCATAATCCTCTCATTTCACCCCCTCCCCTCATCATCTAATTTCCCCCCTCATCATCTCATTTCCCATCATGCCCCCCACCCCAATTTCATGATCATCTCGAGCCAGCTTCTTACCTTGCCTAGCACAGCACCGAAACGGGAGTCTGTGGCACAGTC